>NW_027472066.1:0-254671 GCF_965638725.1 Aptenodytes patagonicus
AAGGGGCTTAGCCCCTGAAAGCCCTTGCTGGCCCTCACCTTCCCTAGGCAGCCCTTCCACAGCCCCACAAGCCTGGCCCTCTCAGCTTCCTAGCCGCAGTACTCTGCGGACGTTCCTTCTCAGCACAGCCAGAGCCCAGTTCCAAATCGGGAAACGTCCAGCCACTGCTCCCACACCAAAAGGGGCTAGCCCTGAAAGCTCTTGCTGGCCCTCACCTTCCCTAGGCAGCCCTTCCACAGCCCCACAAGGCCCTGGCCCTCTCAGCTTCCTAGCCGCAGTACTCTGCGGACGTTCCTTCCCGGCACAGCCAGAGCCCAGCTCCCAAATCGAAACGTCCAGCCACTGCTCCCACACCAAAGGGGCTAGCCCTGAAAGCTCTTGCTGGCCCTCACCTTCCCTAGGCAGCCCTTCCACAGCCCCACAAGCCTGGCCCTCTCAGCTTCCTAGCCGCAGTACTCTGCGGACGTTCCTTCCCGCACAGCCAGAGCCCAGCTCCCAAATCGGAAACGTCCAGCCACTGCTCCCACACCAAAGGGGCTAGCCTGAAGCTCTTGCTGGCCCTCACCTTCCCTAGGCAGCCCTTCCACAGCCCCACAAGCACTGGGCCCTCTCAGCTTCCTAGCCGCAGGTACCTCTGCGGACGTTCCTTCTCAACACAGCCAGAGCCCAGCTCCCAAATCGGAAACGTCCAGCCACTGCTCCCACACCAAAGGGGCTAGCCCTGAAAGCTCTTGCTGGCCCCTACCTTCCCTAGGCAGCCCTTCTACAGGCCCCACAAGCCCTGGCCCCTCTCAGCTTCCTAGCCGCAGTACTCTGCGGACGTTCCTTCCCGGCACAACCAGAGCCCAGCTCCCAAATCGGAAACGTCCAGCCACTGCTCCCACACGAAAGGGGCTAGCCCTGAAAGCCCTTGCTGGCCCTCACCTTCCCTAGGCAGCCCTTCCACAGCCCCACAAGCCCTGGCCCTCTCAGCTTCCTAGCCGCAGTACTCTGCGGACGTTCCTTCCCGGCACAGCCAGAGCCCAGCACCCAAATCGGAAACGTCCAGCCACTGCTCCCACACGAAAGGGGCTAGCCCTGAAAGCTCTTGCTGGCCCTCACCTTCCCTAGGCAGCCCTTCCACAGCCCCACAAGCCCTGCCCTCTCAGCTTCCTAGCCGCAGTACTCTGCGACGATCCTTCTCAACACAACCAGAGCCCAGCTCCCAAATCGGAAACGTCAGCCACTGCTCCCACACCAAAGGGGCTAGCCCTGAAAGCTCTTGCTGGCCCTCACCTTCCTAGCAGCCCTTCCACAGCCCCACAAGCACTGGCCCTCTCAGCTTCCTAGCCGCAGTACTCTGCGGTCGTTCCTTCTCAGCACAGCCAGAGCCCAGCTCCCAAATCGGAACGTCCAGCCACTGCTCCCACACCAAAGGGGCTAGCCCTGAAAGCTCTTGCTGGCCCTCACCTTCCCCTAGGCAGCCCTTCCACAGCCCCACAAGCCCTGGCCCTCTCAGCTTCCTAGCAGCAGTACTCTGCGGACGTTCCTTCTTAACACAACCAGAGCCAGCTCCCAAATCGGAAACGTCCAGCCACTGCTCCCACACCAAAGGGGCTAGCCCTGAAAGCTCTTGCTGGCCCTCACCTTCCCTAGGCAGCCCTTCCACAGCCCCACAAGCCCTGGCCCTCTCAGCTTCCTAGCCGCAGTACTCTGCGGACGTTCCTTCCCGGCACAGCCAGAGCCCAGCTCCCAAATCGGAAACGTCCAGCCACTGCTCCCACACCAAAGGGGCTAGCCCTGAAAGCTCTTGCTGGCCCTCACCTTCCCTAGGCAGCCCTTCCACAGCCCCACAAGCCTGGCCCTCTCAGCTTCCTAGCCGCAGTACTCTGCGGACGTTCCTTCTCAACACAACCAGAGGCCAGCTCCCAAATCAGAAACGTCCAGCCACTGCTCCCACACGAAAGGGGCTAGCCCTGAAAGCTCTTGCTGGCCCTCACCTTCCCTAGGCAGCCCTTCCACAGCCCCACATCCCTGGCCCTCTCAGCTTCCTAGCCGCAGTACTCTGCGGACGTACCTTCTCAGCACAGCCAGAGCCCACCTCCCAAATCGGAAACGTCCAGCCACTGCTCCCACACCAAGGGGCTAGCCTGAAAGCTCTTGCTGCCCTCACCTTCCCTAGGCAGCCCTTCCCACAGCCCCACAAGCACTGGCCCTCTCAGCTTCCTAGCCACAGCAGTGTGGGGACGTTCCTTCCCGGCACAGCCAGAGCCCAGCTCCCAAATCGGAAAACGTCCAGCCACTGCTCCCACACCAAAGGGGCTAGCCCTGAAAGCTCTTGCTGACCCTCACCTTCCTAGGCAGCCCTTCCACAGCCCACAAGCCCTGGCCCCTCTCAGCTTCCTAGCCACGAAACTCTGCGGACGTTCCTTCCCGCACAGCCAGAGCCCAGCTCCCAAATCGGAAACGTCCAGCCACTGCTCCCACACCCAAAGGGGCTAGCCCTGAAAGCTCTTGCTGGCCCTCACCTTCCTAGGCAGCCCTTCCACAGCCCCACAAGCCCTGGCCCTCTCAGCTTCCTAGCCGCAGTACTCTGCGGACGTTCCTTCTCAAACACAACCAGAGCCCAGCTCCCAAATCGGAAACGTCCAGCCACTGCTCCCACACCAAAGGGGCTAGCCCTGAAAGCTCTTGCTGGCCCTCACCTTCCCTAGGCAGCCCTTCCACAGCCCCACAAGCCCTGGCCCTCTCAGCTTCCTAGCCGCAGTACTCTGCGGACGTTCCTTCCCGGCAGAGCCAGAGCCCAGCTCCCAAATCGGAAACGTCCAGCCACTGCTCCCACACCAAAGGGGCTAGCCCTGAAAGCTCTTGCTGGCCCTCACCTTCCCTAGGCAGCCCTTCCACAGCCCCACAAGCCCTGGCCCTCTCAGCTTCCTAGCCGCAGTACTCTGCGGACGTTCCTTCCCGGCACAGCCAGAGCCCAGCTCCCAAATCGGAAACGTCCAGCCACTGCTCCCACACGAAAGGGGCTAGCACTGAAAGCTCTTGCTAGCCCTCACCTTCCCTAGGCAGCCCTTTCCACAGCCCCACAAGCCCTGGCCCGCTCAGCTTCCTAGCCACAGCAGTGTGGGACGTTCCTTCCCGGCACAGCCAGAGCCCAGCTCCCAAATCGGAAACGTCCAGCCACTGCTCCCACACCAAAGGGGCTAGCCCTGAAAGCTCTTGCTGGCCCTCACCTTCCCTAGGCAGCCTTCCACAGCCCCACAAGACCTGGCCCTCTCAGCTTCCTAGCCTCGAAACTCTGCGGACGTTCCTTCCCGGCACAGCCAGAGCCCAGCTCCAAATCGGAAACGTCCAGCCACTGCTCCCACACCAAAGGGGCTAGCCCTGAAAGCTCTTGCTGGCCCTCAACCTTCCCTAGGCAGCCCTTCCACAGCCCCACAAGCACTGGCCCTCCTCAGCTTCCTAGCCGCAGTACTCTGCGACGTTCCTTCTCAACACAACCAGAGCCCAGCTCCCAAATCGGAAACGTCCAGCCACTGCTCCCACACGAAAGGGGCTAGCCCTGAAAGCTCTTGCTGGCCCTCACCTTCCCTAGGCAGCCCTTCTACAGCCCCACAAGCCCTGGCCCTCTCAGCTTCCTAGCCGCAGTACTCTGCGGACGTTCCTTCCTGGCACAGCCAGAGCCCAGCTCCCAAATCGGAAACGTCCAGCCACTGCTCCCACACCAAAGGGGCTAGCCCTGAAAGCTCTTGCTGGCCCTCACCTTCCCTAGGCAGCCCTTCCACAGCCGCACAAGCCTGGCCCTCTCAGCTTCCTAGCCACAGTACTCTGCGGACGTTCCTTCCCGGCACAGCCAGAGCCCAGCTCCCAAATCGGAAATGTCCAGCCACTGCTCCACACCAAAGGGCTAGCCCTGAAAGCTCTTGCTGGCCCTCACCTTCCCTAGGCAGCCCTTCCCACAGCCCACAAGCCCTGGCCCTCTCAGCTTCCTAGCCGCAGTACTCTGCGGACGTTCCTTCCCGGCACAGCCCAGAGCCCACCTCCCAAATCGGAAACGTCCAGCCACTGGCTCCCACACCAAAGGGGCTAGCCCTGAAAGCTCTTGCTGGCCCTCACCTTCCCTAGGCAGCCCTTCCACAGCCCCACAAGCCCTGGCCCTCTCAGCTTCCTAGCCGCAGTACTCTGCGGACGTTCCTTCCCGGCACAGCCAGAGCCCAGCTCCCAAATCGGAAACGTCCAGCCACTGCTCCCACACCAAAGGGGCTAGCCCTGAAAGCTCTTGCTGGCCCTCACCTTCCCTAGGCAGCCCTTCCACAGCCCCACAAGACCTGGGCCCTCTCAGCTTCCTAGCCACAGTACTCTGCGGACCTTCCTTCCCGGAACAGCCAGAGCCCAGCTCCCAAATCGAAACGTCCAGCCCTGCTCCACACCAAAGGGGCTAGCCCTGAAAGCCCTTGCTGGCCCTCACCTTCCCTAGGCAGCCCTTCCACAGCCCCACAAGCCCTGGCCCTCTCAGCTTCCTAGCCGCAGTACTCTGCGGACGTTCCTTCTCAGCACAGCCAGAGCCCAGCTCCCAAATCGGAAATGTCCAGCCACTGCTCCCACACCAAAGGGGCTAGCCCTGAAAGCTCTTGCTGGCCCTCACCTTCCCTAGGCAGCCCTTCCACAGCCCCACAAGCCCTGGCCCTCTCAGCTTCCTAGCGCAGTACTCTGCGGACGTTCCTTCCCGGCACAGCCAGAGCCCAGCTCCCAAATCGGAAACGTCCAGCCACTGCTCCACACGAAAGGGGCTAGCCCTGAAAGCTCTTGCTGGCCCTCACCTTCCCTAGGCAGCCCTTCCACAGCCCCACAAGCACTGGCCCTCTCAGCTTCCTAGCCGCAGTACTCTGCGGAAGTTCCTTCCCGGCACAGCCAGAGCCCACCTCCCAAATCGGAAACGTCCAGCCACTGCTCCCACACCAAAGGGGCTAGCCCTGAAAGCCCTTGCTGGCCCTCACCTTCCCTAGGCAGCCATTCCACAGCCCCACAAGCCCTGGCCCTCTCAGCTTCCTAGCCGCAGTACTCTGCGGACCTTCCTTCCCGGCACAGCCAGAGCCCAGCTCCCAAATCGGAAACGTCCAGCCACTGCTCCCACACCAAAGGGGCTAGCCCTGAAAGCTCTTGCTGGCCCTCACCTTCCCCTAGGCAGCCCTTCCACAGCCCCACAGCACTGGACCTCTCAGCTTCCTAGCCGCAGTACTCTGCGGACGTTCCTTCTCAGCACAGCCAGAGCCCAGCTCCCAAATCGGAAACGTCCAGCCACTGCTCCCACACGAAAGGGGCTAGCCCTGAAAGCTCTTGCTGGCCCTCACCTTCCCTAGGCAGCCCTTCCACAGCCCACAAGCCCTGGCCCTCTCAGCTTCCTAGCCGCAGTACTCTGCGGACGTTCCTTCTCAACACAACCAGAGCCCAGCTCCCAAATCGGAAACGTCCAGCCACTGCTCCCACACCAAAGGGCTAGCCCTGGAAAGCTCTGCTGGCCCTCACCTTCCCTAGGCAGCCCTTCCACAGCCCCACAAGCCCTGGCCCTCTCAGCTTCCTAGCCGCAGTACTCTGCGGACGTTCCTTCCCGGCACAGCCAGAGCCCAGCTCCCAAATCGGAAAACGGTCCAGCCACTGCTCCCACAACCAAAGGGGCTAGCCTGAAAGCTCTTGCTGGCCCTCACCTTCCCTAGGCAGCCCTTCCACAGCCCCACAAGCCCTGGCCCTCTCAGCTTCCTAGCCGCAGTAACAGCCAGAGCCCAGCTCCCAAATCGGAAACGTCCAGCCACTGCTCCCACACCAAAGGGCTAGCCCTGAAAGCTCTTGCTGGCCCTCACCTTCCCTAGGCAGCCCTTCCACAGCCCACAAGCCCTGGCCTCTCAGCTCTCTGCACACGTTCCTTCCAGGCACAGCCAGAGCCCAGCTCCCAAATCGGAAACGTCCAGCCACTGCTCCCACACCAAAGGGCTAGCCCTGAAAGCTCTTGCTGGCCCTCACCTTCCCTAGGCAGCCCTTCCCACAGCCCCACAAGCACTGGCCCTCTCAGCTTCCTAGCCACGAAACGCTGCGGACGTTCCTTCTCAGCACAGCCACAGCCCAGCTCCCAAATCGGAAACGTCCAGCCACTGCTCCCACACCAAAGGGCTAGCCCTGAAAGCTCTTGCTGGCCCTCACCTTCCTAGGCAGCCCTTCCACAGCCCCACAAGCCCTGGCCCTCTCAGCTTCCTAGCCATAGCAGTGTGGGGGACGGTTCCTTCCCGGAACAGCCAGAGCCCAGCTCCCAAATCGGAAACGTCCAGCCACTGCTCCCACACCAAAGGGGCTAGCCCTGAAAGCTCTTGCTGGCCATCCCCTTCCCTAGGCAGCCCTTCCACAGCCCCACAAGCACTGGCCCTCTGAGCTTCCTACCCACGAAACTCTGCGGACGTTCCTTCCCGGCACAGCCAGAGCCCAGCTCCCAAATCGGAAACGTCAGCCACTGCTCCCACACGAAAGGGGCTAGCCCTGAAAGCTCTTGCTGGCCCTCACCTTCCCTAGGCAGCCCTTCCACAGCCCCACAAGCACTGGCCCTCTGAGCTTCCTAGCCACCACAGTGTGGGGACGTTCCTTCTCAGCACAGCCAGAGCCCAGCTCCCAAATCGGAAACGGTCCAGCCACTGCTCCCACACGAAAGGGGCTAGCACTGAAAGCTCTTGCTGGCCCTCACCTTCCCTAGGCAGCCCTTCCACAGCCCCACAAGCCCTGGCCCTCTCAGCTTCCTAGCCGCAGTACTCTGCGGACGTTCCTTCCCGGCACAGCCAGAGCCCAGCTCCCAAATCGGAACGTCAGCCACTGCTCCACACCAAAGGGGCTAGCCCTGAAAGCTCTTGCTGGCCCTCACCTTCCCTAGGCAGCCCTTCCACAGCCCCACAAGCCCTGGCCCTCTCAGCTTCCTAGCCGCAGTACTCTGCGGACGTTCCTTCCCGGCACAGCCCAGAGCCCAGCTCCCAAATCGGAAACGTCCAGCCACTGCTCCCACACCAAAGGGGCTAGCCCTGAAAGCTCTTGCTGGCCCTCACCTTCCCTAGGCAGCCCTTCCACAGCCCCACAAGCCCTGGCCCTCTCAGCTTCCTAGCCGCAGTACTCTGCGGACGTTCCTTCTCAACACAAGCAGAGCCCAGCTCCCAAATCAGAAACGTCCAGCCACTGCTCCCACACCAAAGGGCTAGCCCTGAAAGCCCTTGCTGGCCCTCACCTTCCCTAGGCAGCACTTCCACAGCCCCACAAGCCCTGGCCCTCTCAGCTTCCTAGCCGCAGTACTCTGCGGACGTTCCTTCTCAGCACAGCCAGAGCCCAGCTCCCAAATCGGAAACGTCCAGCCACTGCTCCCACACCAAAGGGGCTAGCCCTGAAAGCTCTTGCTGGCCCTCACCTTCCCTAGGCAGCCCTTCCACAGCCCCACAAGCCCTGGCCCTCTCAGCTTCCTAGCCGCAGTACTCTGCGGACGTTCCTTCTCAAACACAACCAGAGCCCAGCTCCCAAATCGGAAACGTCCAGCCACTGCTCCCACACCAAAGGGGCTAGCCCTGAAAGCTCTTGCTGGCCCTCACCTTTCCCTAGGCAGCCCTTCCACAGCCCCACAAGCCCTGGCCCTCTCAGCTTCCCTAGCCGCAGTACTCTGCGGACGTTCCTTCTCAACACAACCAGAGCCCAGCTCCCCAAATCGGAAACGTCCAGCCACTGCTCCCACACCAAAGGGGCTAGCCCTGAAAGCTCTTGCTGGCCCTCACCTTCCTAGGCAGCCCTTCCACAGCCCCACAAGCCCTGGCCCTCTCAGCTTCCTAGCCGCAGTACTCTGCGGACGTTCCTTCCCGGCACAGCCAGAGCCCAGCTCCCAAATCGGAAACGTCCAGCCACTGCTCCCACACCAAAGGGGCTAGCCCTGAAAGCCCTTGCTGGCCCTCACCTTCCCTAGGCAGCCCTTCCACAGCCCCACAAGCCCTGGCCCTCTCAGCTTCCTAGCCGCAGTACTCTGCGGACGTTCCTTCTCAGCACAGCCAGAGCCCAGCTCCAAATTCGGAAACGTCCAGCCACTGCTCCCACACGAAAGGGGCTAGCTGAAGCCCTTTCCCTAGGCAGCCCTTCCACAGCCCCACAAGCCTGGCCCTCTCAGCTTCCTAGCCGCAGTACTCTGCGGACGTCCTTCTCAACACAACCAGAGCCCACGTCCAGCCACTCGCTCCCACCAAAGGGGCTAGCCCTGAAAGCTCTTGCTGGCCCTCACCTTCCCTAGGCAGCCCTTCCACAGCCCCACAAGCCCTGGCCCTCTCAGCTTCCTAGCCGCAGTACTCTGCGGACGTTCCTTCTCAACACAACCAGAGCCCAGCTCCCAAATCGGAAACGTCCAGCCACTGCTCCCACACCAAAGGGCTAGCCCTGAAAGCTCTTGCTGCCCTCACCTTCCCTAGGCAGCCCTTCCAAGCCCCACAAGCCCTGGCCCTCTCAGCTTCCTAGCCGCAGTACTCTGCGGACGTTCCTTCTCAGCACAGCCAGACCCAGCTCCCAAATCGGAAACGTCCAGCCACTGCTCCCACACCAAAGGGGCTAGCCCTGAAAGCTCTTGCTGGCCCTCACCTTCCCTAGGCAGCCCTTCCCACAGCCCCACAAGCCCTGCCTCTCAGCTTCCTAGCCCAAGACGTTCCTTCTCACACAACCAGAGCCCACCCCAACTAAATAGGAAACGTCCAGCCACTGCTCCACACCAAAGGGGCTAGCCCTGAAAGCTCTTGCTGGCCCTCACCTTCCCTAGGCAGCCCTTCCACAGCCCCACAAGCCTGGCCCTCTCAGCTTCCTAGCCGCAGTACTCTGCGGACGTTCCTTCCCGGCACAGCCAGAGCCCAGCTCCCAAATCGGAAACGTCCAGCCACTGCTCCCACACCAAAGGGCTAGCCCTGAAAGCTCTGCTGGCCCTCACCTTCCCTAGGCAGCCCTTCCACAGCCCACAAGCCCTGGCCCTCTCAGCTTCCTAGCCGCAGTACTCTGCGGACGTTCCTTCCCGGCACAGCCAGAGCCCAGCTCCCAAATCGGAAACGTCCAGCCACTCTCCCACACCAAAGGGGCAGCCCTGAAAGCTCTTGCTGGCCCTCACCTTCCCTAGGCAGCCCTTCCACAGCCCCACAAGCACTGGCCCTCTGAGCTTCCTAGCCACAGCAGTGTGGGGACGTTCCTTCCCGGCACAGCCAGAGCCCAGCTCCCAAATCGGAAACGTCCAGCCACTGCTCCCACACGAAAGGGGCTAGCCCTGAAAGCTCTTGCTGGCCCTCAGCTTCCTAGCCACGAAACGCTGCGGACGTTCCTTCTCAGCACAGCCACAGCCCAGCTCCCAAATCGGAAACGTCCAGCCACTGCTCCCACACCAAAGGGCTAGCCCTGAAGCTCTTGCTGGCCATCCCCTTCCCTAGGCAGCCCATTCCACAGCCCCACAAGCACTGGCCCTCTGAGCTTCCTAGCCACGAAACTCTGCGGACGTTCCTTCCCGGCACAGCCAGAGCCCAGCTCCCAAATCGGAAACGTCCAGCCACTGCTCCCCAACGAAAGGGGCTAGCCCTGAAAGCTCTTGCTGGCCCTCACCTTCCCTAGGCAGCCCTTCCACAGCCCACAAGCACTGGCCCTCTGAGCTTCCTAGCCACCACAGTGTTGGACGTTCCTTCTCAGCACAGCCAGAGCCCAGCTCCCAAATCGGAACGTCCAGCCACTGCTCCCACACGAAAGGGGCTAGCCCTGAAAGCTCTTGCTGGCCCTCACCTTCCCTAGGCAGCCCTTTCCACAGCCCCACAAGCCCTGGCCCTCTCAGCTTCCTAGCCGCAGTACTCTGCGGACGTTCCTTCCCGGCACAGCCAGAGCCCAGCTCCAAATCGGAAACGTCCAGCCACTGCTCCCACACCAAAGGGGCTAGCCCTGAAAGCTCTTGCTGGGCCCTCACCTTCCCTAGGCAGCCCTTCCACAGCCCCACAAGCCCTGGCCCTCTCAGCTTCCTAGCCGCAGTACTCTGCGGACGTTCCTTCTCAACACAACCAGAGGCCAGCTCCCAAATCAGAAACGTCCAGCCACTGCTCCCACACGAAAGGGGCTAGCCCTGAAAGCTCTTGCTGGCCCTCACCTTCCCTAGGCAGCCCTTCCACAGCCCCACATCCCTGGCCCTCTGAGCTTCCTAGGCCGCAGTACTCTGCGGACGTACCTTCTCAGCACAGCCAGAGCCCACCTCCCAAATCGGAAACGTCCAGCCACTGCTCCCACACCAAAGGGGCTAGCCCTGAAAGCTCTTGCTGGCCCTCACCTTCCCTAGGCAGCCCTTCCACAGCCCCACAAGCCCTGGCCCTCTCAGCTTCCTAGCCGCAGTACTCTGCGGACGTTCCTTCCCGGCACAGCCAGAGCCCACCTCCCAAATCGGAAACGTCCAGCCACTGCTCCCACACCAAAGGGGCTAGCCCTGAAAGCTCTTGCTGGCCTCACCTTCCCTAGGCAGCCCTTCCACAGCCCCACAAGCCCTGGCCCTCTCAGCTTCCTAGCCGCAGTACTCTGCGGACGTTCCTTCCCGGCACAGCCAGAGCCCAGCTCCCAAATCGGAAACGTCCAGCCACTGCTCCCACACCAAAGGGGCTAGCCCTGAAAGCTCTTGCTGGCCCTCACCTTCCCTAGGCAGCCCTTCCACAGCCCCACAAGCACTGGCCCTCTCAGCTTCCTAGCCACAGCAGTGTGGGGACGTTCCTTCCCGGCACAGCCAGAGCCCAGCTCCCAAATCGGAAACGTCCAGCCACTGCTCCCACACCAAAGGGGCTAGCCCTGAAAGCTCTTGCTGACCCTCACCTTCCCTAGGCAGCCCTTCCACAGCCCCCACAACCCCTGGCCCTCTCAGCTTCCTAGCCACGAAACTCTGCGGACGTTCCTTCCCGGCACAGCCAGAGCCCAGCTCCCAAATCGGAAACGTCCAGCCACTGCTCCCACACCAAAGGGGCTAGCCCTGAAAGCTCTTGCTGGCCCTCACCTTCCCTAGGCAGCCCTTCCACAGCCCCACAAGCACTGGCCCTCTGAGCTTCCTAGCCACCACAGTGTGGGGACGTTCCTTATCAGCACAGCCAGAGCCCAGCTCCCAAATCGGAAACGTCCAGCCACTGCTCCCACACGAAAGGGGCTAGCCCTGAAAGCTCTTGCTGGCCCTCACCTTCCCTAGGCAGCCCTTCCACAGCCCCACAAGCCCTGGGCCCTCTCAGCTTCCTAGCCGCAGTACTCTGCGGACGTTCCTTCCCGGCACAGCCAGAGCCCAGCTCCCAAATCGGAAACGTCCAGCCACTGCTCCCACACCAAAGGGGCTAGCCCTGAAAGCTCTTGCTGGCCCTCACCTTCCCTAGGCAGCCCTTCCACAGCCCCACAAGCCCTTGGCCCTCTCAGCTTCCTAGCCGCAGTACTCTGCGGACTTCCTTCTCAACACAACCAGAGGCCAGCTCCCAAATCAGAAACGTCCAGCCACTGCCTCCCACACGAAAAGGGGCTAGCCCTGAAAGCTCTTGCTGGCCCTCACCTTCCCTAGGCAGCCCTTCCACAGCCCCACATCCCTGGCCCTCTCAGCTTCCTAGCCGCAGTACTCTGCGGACGTTCCTTCTCAGCACAGCCAGAGCCCAGCTCCCAAATCGGAAACGTCCAGCCACTGCTCCCACACGAAAGGGGCTAGCCCTGAAAGCTCTTGCTGGCCCTCACCTTCCCTAGGCAGCCCTTCCACAGCCCCACAAGCACTGGCCCTCTCAGCTCCTAGCCACAGCAGTGTGGGGACGTTCCTTCCCGGCACAGCCAGAGCCCAGCTCCCAAATCGGAAACGTCCAGCCACTGCTCCCACACCAAAGGGGCTAGCCCTGAAAGCTCTTGCTGACCCTCACCTTCCCTAGGCAGCCCTTCCACAGCCCCACAAGCCCTGGCCCTCTCAGCTTCCTAGCCACGAAACTCTGCGGACGTTCCTTCCCGGCACAGCCAGAGCCCAGCTCCCAAATCGGAAACGTCCAGCCACTGCTCCCACACCAAAGGGGCTAGCCCTGAAAGCTCTTGCTGGCCCTCACCTTCCCTAGGCAGCCCTTCCACAGCCCCACAAGCCCTGGCCCTCTCAGCTTCCTAGCCGCAGTACTCTGCGGACGTTCCTTCTCAACACAACCAGAGCCCAGCTCCCAAATCGGAAACGTCCAGCCACTGCTCCCACACCAAAGGGGCTAGCCCTGAAAGCTCTTGCTGGCCCTCACCTTCCCTAGGCAGCCCTTCCACAGCCCCACAAGCCCTGGCCCTCTCATGCTTCCTAGCCACAGTACTCTGCGGACGTTCCTTTCTCAGCACAGCCAGAGCCCAGCTCCCAAATCGGAAACGTCCAGCCACTGCTCCCACACGAAAGGGGCTAGGCCCTGAAAGCTCTTGCTGGCCCTCACCTTCCCTAGGGCAGCCCTTCCACAGCCCCACAAGCCCTGGCCCTCTCAGCTTCCTAGCCGCAGTACTCTGCGGACGTTCCTTCCCGGCACAGCCCAGAGCCCAGCTCCCAAATCGGAAACGTCCAGCCACTGCTCCCACACCAAAGGGGCTAGCCCTGAAAGCTCTTGCTGGCCCTCACCTTCCCTAGGCAGCCCTTCCACAGCCCCACAAGCCCTGGCCCTCTCAGCTTCCTAGCCGCAGTACTCTGCGGACGTTCCTTCCCGGCACAGCCAGAGCCCAGTCCCAAATCAGAAACGTCCAGCCACTGCTCCCACACGAAAGGGGCTAGCCCTGAAAGCTCTTGCTAGCCCTCACCTTCCTAGGCAGCCCTTCCACAGCCCCACAAGCCCTGGCCCTCTGAGCTTCCTAGCCATAGCAGTGTGGGGACGTTCCTTCCCGGAACAGCCAGAGCCCAGCTCCCAAATCGGAAACGTCCAGCCACTGCTCCCACACCAAAGGGGCTAGCCCTGAAAGCTCTTGCTGGCCATCCCCTTCCCTAGGCAGCCCTTCCACAGCCCCACAAGCACTGGCCCTCTGAGCTTCCTAGCCACGAAACTCTGCGGACGTTCCTTCCCGGCACAGCCAGAGCCCAGCTCCCAAATCGGAAACGTCCAGCCACTGCTCCCACACCAAAGGGGCTAGCCCTGAAAGCTCTTGCTGGCCCTCACCTTCCCTAGGCAGCCCTTCCACAGCCCCACAAGCACTGGCCCTCTGAGCTTCCTAGCCACCACAGTGTGGGGACGTTCCTTCTCAGCACAGCCAGAGCCCAGCTCCCAAATCGGAAACGGTCCAGCCACTGCTCCCACACGAAGGGGCTAGCCCTGAAAGCTCTTGCTGGCCCTCACCTTCCCTAGGGCAGCCCTTCCACAGCCCCACAAGCCCTGGCCCTCTCAGCTTCCTAGCCGCAGTACTCTGCGGACGTTCCTTCCGGCCAGCCAGAGCCAGCTCCCAAATCGGAAACGTCCAGCCACTGCTCCCACACCAAAGGGGCTAGCCCTGAAAGCTCTTGCTGGCCCTCACCTTCCCTAGCAGCCCTTCCACAGCCCCCACAAGCCCTGGCCCTCTCAGCTTCCTAGCCGCAGTACTCTGCGGACGTTCCTTCTCAACACAACCAGAGGCCAGCTCCAAATCAGAAACGTCCAGCCACTGCTCCCACACGAAAGGGGCTAGCCCTGAAAGCTCTTGCTGGCCCTCACCTTCCCTAGGCAGCCCTTCCACAGCCCCACATCCTGGCCCTCTCAGCTTCCTAGCCGCAGTACTCTGCGGGACGTAACCTTCTCAGCACAGCCAGAGCCCACCTCCCAAATCGTAAACGTCCAGCCACTGCTCCCACACCAAAGGGGCTAGCCCTGAAAGCTCCTTGCTGGCCCTCACCTTCCCTAGGCAGCCCTTCCACAGCCCCACAAGCCCTGGCCCTCTCAGCTTCCTAGCCGCAGTACTCTGCGGACGTTCCTTCCCGGCACAGCCAGAGCCCAGCTCCCAAATCGGAAACGTCCAGCCACTGCTCCCACACGAAAGGGGCTAGCCCTGAAAGCTCTTGCTGGCCCTCACCTTCCCTAGGCAGCCCTTCCACAGCCCCACAAGCACTGGCCCTCTCAGCTTCCTAGCCACAGCAGTGTGGGGACGTTCCTTCCCGGGCACAGCCAGAGCCCAGCTCCCAAAATCGGAACGTCCAGCCACTGCTCCCACACCAAAGGGGCTAGCCCTGAAAGCTCTTGCTGGCCTCACCTTCCCTAGGCAGCCCTTCCACAGCCCCACAAGCCCTGGCCCTCTCAGCTTCCTAGCCACGAAACTCTGCGGACGTTCCTTCCCGGCACAGCCAGAGCCCAGCTCCAAATCGGAAACGTCCCAGCCACTGCTCCCACACCAAAGGGGCTAGCCCTGAAAGCTCTTGCTGGCCCTCACCTTCCTAGGCAGCCCTTCCACAGCCCCACAAGCCCTGGCCCTCTCAGCTTCCTAGCCGCAGTACTCTGCGGACGTTCCTTCCCGGCACAGCCAGAGCCCAGCTCCCAAATCGGAAACGTCCAGCCACTGCTCCCACACCAAAGGGGCTAGCCCTGAAAGCTCTTGCTGGCCCTCACCTTCCCTAGGCAGCCCTTCCACAGCCCCACAAGCCCTGGCCCTCTCAGCTTCCTAGCCGCAGTACTCTGCGGACGTTCCTTCTCAACACAACCAGAGCCCAGCTCCCAAATCAGAAACGTCCAGCCACTGCTCCCACACCAAAGGGGCTAGCCCTGAAAGCTCTTGCTGCCCTCACCTTCCTAGGCAGCCCTTCACAGCCCCACAAGCCCTGCCCTCTCAGCTTCCTAGCCACAGTACTCTGCGGACGTTCCTTCTCAGCACAGCCAGAGCCCAGCTCCCAAATCGGAAACGTCCAGCCACTGCTCCCACACGAAAGGGCTAGCCTGAAAGCTCTTGCTGCCCTCACCTTCCCTAGGCAGCCCTTCCACAGCCCCACAACCTGGCCCTCTCAGCTTCCTAGCCGCAGTACTCTGCGGACGTTCCTTCCCGGGCACAGCCAAGAGCCCAGCTCCCAAATCGGAAACGTCCAGCCACTGCTCCCACACCAAAGGGGCTAGCCCTGAAAGCTCTTGCTGGCCCTCAACTTCCCTAGGCAGCCCCTTCCACAGCCCCACAAGCTCTGGCCCTCTCAGCTTCCTAGCCGCAGTACTCTGCCGGACGTTCCCTTCTCAACACAACCAGAGCCCAGCTCCCAAATCAGAAACCGTCCAGCCACGCTCCCACACGAAAGGGGCTAGCCCTGAAAGCTCTTGCTGGCCCTCACCTTCCCTAGGCAGCCCTTCCACAGCCCCACAAGCCCTGGCCCTCTCAGCTTCCTAGCCACAGTACTCTGCGGACGTTCCTTCTCAGCACAGCCAGAGCCCAGCTCCCAAATTTCCGGAAACGTCCAGCCACTGCTCCCACACGAAAGGGGCTAGCCCCTGAAAGCTCTTGCTGGCCCTCACCTTCCCTAGGCAGCCCTTCCACAGCCCCACAAGCCCTGGCCCTCTCAGCTTCCTAGCCGCCAGAACTCTGCGGACGTTCCTTCCCGGCACAGCCAGAGCCCAGCTCCCAAATCGGAAACGTCCAGCCACTGCTCCCACACCAAAGGGGCTAGCCCTGAAAGCTCTTGCTGGCCCTCACCTTCCCTAGGCAGCCCTTCCACAGCCCCACAAGCCCTGGCCCTCTCAGCTTCCTAGCCGCAGTACTCTGCGGACGTTCCTTCCCCCGGCACAGCCAGAGCCCAGCTCCCAAATCAGAAACGTCCAGCCACTGCTCCCACACGAAAGGGGCTAGCCCTGAAAGCTCTTGCTAGCCCTCACCTTCCCTAGGCAGCCCTTCCACAGCCCCACAAGCCCTGGCCCTCTGAGCTTCCTAGCCATAGCAGTGTGGGGACGTTCCTTCCCAGAACAGCCAGAGCCCCAGCTCCCAAATCGGAAACGTCCAGCCACTGCTCCCACACCAAAGGGGCTAGCCCTGAAAGCTCTTGCTGGCCATCCCCTTCCCTAGGCAGCCCTTCCACAGCCCCACAAGCACTGGCCCTCTGAGCTTCCTAGCCACGAAACTCTGCGGACGTTCCTTCCCGGCACAGCCAGAGCCCAGCTCCCAAATCGGAAACGTCCAGCCACTGCTCCCACACCAAAGGGGCTAGCCCTGAAAGCTCTTGCTGGCCCTCACCTTCCCTAGGCAGCCCTTCCACAGCCCCACAAGCACTGGCCCTCTGAGCTTCCTAGCCACCACAGTGTGGGGACGTTCCTTCTCAGCACAGCCAGAGCCCAGCTCCCAAATCGGAAAACGTCCAGCCACTGCTCCCACACGAAAGGGCTAGCCCTGAAAGCTCTTGCTGGCCCTCACCTTCCTAGGCAGCCCTTCCACAGCCCCACAAGCCCTGGCCCTCTCAGCTTCCTAGCCGCAGTACTCTGCGGACGTTCCTTCCCGGCACAGCCAGAGCCCAGCTCCCAAATCGGAAACGTCCAGCCACTGCTCCCACACCAAAGGGGCTAGCCCTGAAAGCTCTTGCTGGCCCTCACCTTCCCTAGGCAGCCCTTCCACAGCCCCACAAGCCCTGGCCCTCTCAGCTTCCTAGCCGCAGTACTCTGCGGACGTTCCTTCTCAACACAACCAGAGGCCAGCTCCCAAATCAGAAACGTCCAGCCACTGCTCCCACACGAAAGGGGCTAGCCCTGAAGAGCTCTTGCTGGCCCTCACCTTCCCTAGGCAGCCCTTCCACAGCCCCACATCCCTGGCCCTCTCAGCTTCCTAGCCGCAGTACTCTGCGGACGTACCTTCTCAGCACAGCCAGAGCCCACCTCCCAAATCGGAAACGTCCAGCCACTGCTCCCACACGAAAGGGGCTAGCCTGAAAGCTCTTGCTGGCCCTCACCTTCCCTAGGCAGCCCTTCCACAGCCCCACAAGCCCTGGGCCTCTCAGCTTCCTAGCCGCAGTACTCTGCGGACGTTCCTTCCCGGCACAGCCAGAGCCCAGCTCCCAAATCGGAAACGTCCAGCCACTGCTCCCACACGAAAGGGCTAGCCCTGAAAGCTCTTGCTGGCCCTCACCTTCCTAGGCAGCCCTTCCACAGCCCCCACAAGCCTGGCCCTCTCAGCTTCCTAGCCACAGCAGTGTGGGGACGTTCCTTCCCGGCACAGCCAGAGCCCAGCTCCCAAATCGGAAACGTCCAGCCACTGCTCCCACACCAAAGGGGCTAGCCTGAAAGCTCTTGCTGACCCTCACCTTTCCCTAGGCAGCCCTTCCACAGCCCCACAACCCCTGGCCCTCTCAGCTTCCTAGCCACGAAACTCTGCGGACGTTCCTTCCCGGCACAGCCAGAGCCCAGCTCCCCAAATCGGAAACGTCCAGCCCACTGCTCCCACACCAAAGGGGCTAGCCCTGAAAGCTCTTGCTGGCCCTCACCTTCCCTAGGCAGCCCTTTCCACAGCCCCACAAGCACTGGCCCTCTGAGCTTCCTAGCCACCACAGTGTGGGGACGTTCCTTATCAGCACAGCCAGAGCCCAGCTCCCAAATCGGAAACGTCCAGCCACTGCTCCCACACGAAAGGGGCCTAGCCCTGAAAGCTCTTGCTGGCCCTCACCTTCCCTAGGCAGCCCTTCCACAGCCCCACAAGCCCTGGCCCTCTCAGCTTCCTAGCCGCAGTACTCTGCGGACGTTCCTTCCCGGCACAGCCAGAGCCCAGCTCCCAAATCGGAAACGTCCAGCCACTGCTCCCACACCAAAGGGGCTAGCCCCTTTCGTGTGTGGAGCAGTGGCTGGACGTTTCTGATTTGGGAGCTGGCCTCTGGTTGTGTTGAGAAGGAACGTCCGCAGAGTACTGCGGCTAGGAAGCTGAGAGGGCCAGGGGCTGTGGGGCTGTGGAAGGGCTGCCTAGGGAAGGTGGAAGGCCAGCAAGAGCTTTCAGGGCTAGCCCCTTTGGTGTGGGAGCAGTGGCTGGACGTTTCCGATTTGGGAGCTGGGCTCTGGCTGTGCCGGGAAGGAACGTCCGCAGAGTACTGCGGCTAGGAAGCTGAGAGGGCCAGGGCTTGTGGGGCTGTGGAAGGGCTGCCTAGGAAGGTGAGGGCCAGCAAGAGCTTTCAGGGCTAGCCCCTTTCGTGTGGGAGCAGTGGCTGGACGTTTCCGATTTGGGAGCTGGGCTCTGGCTGTGCTGATAAGGAACGTCCCCACACTGTGGTGGCTAGGAAGCTCAGAGGGCCAGTGCTTGTGGGGCTGTGGAAGGGCTGCCTAGGGAAGGTGAGGGCCAGCAAGAGCTTTCAGGGCTAGCCCCTTTGGTGTGGGAGCAGTGGCTGGACGTTTCCGATTTGGGAGCTGGGCTCTGGCTGTGCCGGGAAGGAACGTCCGCAGAGTTTCGTGGCTAGGAAGCTGAGAGGGCCAGGGGTTGTGGGGCTGTGGAAGGGCTGCCTAGGGAAGGTGAGGGTCAGCAAGAGCTTTCAGGGCTAGCCCCTTTGGTGTGGGAGCAGTGGCTGGACGTTTCCGATTTGGGAGCTGGGCTCTGGCTGTGCCGGGAAGGAACGTCCCCACACTGCTGTGGCTAGGAAGCTGAGAGGGCCAGGGCTTGTGGGGCTGTGGAAGGGCTGCCTAGGGAAGGTGAGGGCCAGCAAGAGCTTTCAGGGCTAGCCCCTTTCGTGTGGGAGCAGTGGCTGGACGTTTCCGATTTGGAGCTGGGCTCTGGCTGTGCCGGGAAGGAACGTCCGCAGAGTACTGCGGCTAGGAAGCTGAGAGGGCCAGGGCTTGTGGGGCTGTGGAAGGGCTGCCTAGGGAAGGTGAGGGCCAGCAAGAGCTTTCAGGGCTAGCCCCTTTCGTGTGGGAGCAGTGGCTGGACGTTTCCGATTTGGGAGGTGGGCTCTGGCTGTGCTGAGAAGGTACGTCCGCAGAGTACTGCGGCTAGGAAGCTGAGAGGGCCAGGGATGTGGGGCTGTGGAAGGGCTGCCTAGGGAAGGTGAGGGCCAGCAAGAGCTTTCAGGGCTAGCCCCTTTCGTGTGGGAGCAGTGGCTGGACGTTTCTGATTTGGGAGCTGGCCTCTGGTTGTGTTGAGAAGGAACGTCCGCAGAGTACTGCGGCTAGGAAGCTGAGAGGGCCAGGGCTTGTGGGGCTGTGGAAGGGCTGCCTAGGGAAGGTGAGGGCCAGCAAGAGCTTTCAGGGCTAGCCCCTTTGGTGTGGGAGCAGTGGCTGGACGTTTCCGATTTGGGAGCTGGGCTCTGGCTGTGCCGGGAAGGAACGTCCGCAGAGTACTGCGGCTAGGAAGCTGAGAGGGCCAGGGCTTGTGGGGCTGTGGAAGGGCTGCCTAGGGAAGGTGAGGGCCAGCAAGAGCTTTCAGGGCTAGCCCCTTTCGTGTGGGAGCAGTGGCTGGACGTTTCCGATTTGGGAGCTGGGCTCTGGCTGTGCTGAGAAGGAACGTCCCCACACTGTGGTGGCTAGGAAGCTCAGAGGGCCAGTGCTTGTGGGGCTGTGGAAGGGCTGCCTAGGGAAGGTGAGGGCCAGCAAGAGCTTTCAGGGCTAGCCCCTTTGGTGTGGGAGCAGTGGCTGGACGTTTCCGATTTGGGAGCTGGGCTCTGGCTGTGCCGGGAAGGAACGTCCGCAGAGTTTCGTGGCTAGGAAGCTCAGAGGGCCAGTGCTTGTGGGGCTGTGGAAGGGCTGCCTAGGGAAGGGGATGGCCAGCAAGAGCTTTCAGGGCTAGCCCCTTTGGTGTGGGAGCAGTGGCTGGACGTTTCCGATTTGGGAGCTGGGCTCTGGCTGTTCCGGGGAAGGAACGTCCCCACACTGCTATGGCTAGGAAGCTCAGAGGGCCAGGGCTTGTGGGGCTGTGGAAGGGCTGCCTAGGGAAGGTGAGGGCTAGCAAGAGCTTTCAGGGCTAGCCCCTTTCGTGTGGGAGCAGTGGCTGGACGTTTCTGATTTGGGAGCTGGGCTCTGGCTGTGCCGGGAAGGAACGTCCGCAGAGTACTGCGGCTAGGAAGCTGAGAGGGCCAGGGCTTGTGGGGCTGTGGAAGGGCTGCCTAGGGAAGGTGAGGGCCAGCAAGAGCTTTCAGGGCTAGCCCCTTTGGTGTGGGAGCAGTGGCTGGACGTTTCCGATTTGGGAGCTGGGCTCTGGCTGTGCCGGGAAGGAACGTCCGCAGAGTACTGCGGCTAGGAAGCTGAGAGGGCCAGGGCTTGTGGGGCTGTGGAAGGGCTGCCTAGGGAAGGTGAGGGCCAGCAAGAGCTTTCAGGGCTAGCCCCTTTCGTGTGGGAGCAGTGGCTGGACGTTTCCGATTTGGGAGCTGGGCTCTGGCTGTGCTGAGAAGGAACGTCCGCAGAGTACTGTGGCTAGGAAGCTGAGAGGGCCAGGGCTTGTGGGGCTGTGGAAGGGCTGCCTAGGGAAGGTGAGGGCCAGCAAGAGCTTTCAGGGCTAGCCCCTTTCGTGTGGAGCAGTGGCTGGACGTTTCTGATTTGGGAGCTGGGCTCTGGTTGTGTTGAGAAGGAACGTCCGCAGAGTACTGCGGCTAGGAAGCTGAGAGGGCCAGAGCTTGTGGGGCTGTGGAAGGGCTGCCTAGGGAAGGTGAGGGCCAGCAAGAGCTTTCAGGGCTAGCCCCTTTGGTGTGGGAGCAGTGGCTGGACGTTTCCGATTTGGGAGCTGGGCTCTGGCTGTGCCGGGAAGGAACGTCCGCAGAGTACTGCGGCTAGGAAGCTGAGAGGGCCAGGGCTTGTGGGGCTGTGGAAGGGCTGCCTAGGGAAGGTGAGGGCCAGCAAGAGCTTTCAGGGCTAGCCCCTTTCGTGTGGGAGCAGTGGCTGGACGTTTCCGATTTGGGAGCTGGGCTCTGGCTGTGCTGAGAAGGAACGTCCGCAGAGTACTGTGGCTAGGAAGCTGAGAGGGCCAGGGCTTGTGGGGCTGTGGAAGGGCTGCCTAGGGAAGGTGAGGGCCAGCAAGAGCTTTCAGGGCTAGCCCCTTTGGTGTGGGAGCAGTGGCTGGACGTTTCTGATTTGGGAGCTGGGCTCTGGTTGTGTTGAGAAGGAACGTCCGCAGAGTACTGCGGCTAGGAAGCTGAGAGGGCCAGGGCTTGTGGGGCTGTGGAAGGGCTGCCTAGGGAAGGTGAGGGCCAGCAAGAGCTTTCAGGGCTAGCCCCTTTGGTGTGGGAGCAGTGGCTGGACGTTTCCGATTTGGGAGCTGGGCTCTGGCTGTGCCGGGAAGGAACGTCCGCAGAGTACTGCGGCTAGGAAGCTGAGAGGGCCAGGGCTTGTGGGGCTGTGGAAGGGCTGCCTAGGGAAGGTGAGGGCCAGCAAGAGCTTTCAGGGCTAGCCCCTTTGGTGTGGGAGCAGTGGCTGGACGTTTCCGATTTGGGAGCTGGGCTCTGGCTGTGCCGGGAAGGAACGTCCGCAGAGTTTCGTGGCTAGGAAGCTGAGAGGGCCAGGGCTTGTGGGGCTGTGGAAGGGCTGCCTAGGGAAGGTGAGGGCCAGCAAGAGCTTTCAGGGCTAGCCCCTTTGGTGTGGGAGCAGTGGCTGGACGTTTCCGATTTGGGAGCTGGGCTCTGGCTGTGCCGGGAAGGAACGTCCCCACACTGCTGTGGCTAGGAAGCTGAGAGGGCCAGTGCTTGTGGGGCTGTGGAAGGGCTGCCTAGGGAAGGTGAGGGCCAGCAAGAGCTTTCAGGGCTAGCCCCTTTCGTGTGGGAGCAGTGGCTGGACGTTTCCGATTTGGGAGCTGGGCTCTGGCTGTGCCGGGAAGGAACGTCCGCAGAGTACTGCGGCTAGGAAGCTGAGAGGGCCAGGGCTTGTGGGGCTGTGGAAGGGCTGCCTAGGGAAGGTGAGGGCCAGCAAGAGCTTTCAGGGCTAGCCCCTTTGGTGTGGGAGCAGTGGCTGGACGTTTACGATTTGGGAGGTGGGCTCTGGCTGTGCTGAGAAGGTACGTCCGCAGAGTACTGCGGCTAGGAAGCTGAGAGGGCCAGGGATGTGGGGCTGTGGAAGGGCTGCCTAGGGAAGGTGAGGGCCAGCAAGAGCTTTCAGGGCTAGCCCCTTTCGTGTGGGAGCAGTGGCTGGACGTTTCTGATTTGGGAGCTGGCCTCTGGTTGTGTTGAGAAGGAACGTCCGCAGAGTACTGCGGCTAGGAAGCTGAGAGGGCCAGGGCTTGTGGGGCTGTGGAAGGGCTGCCTAGGGAAGGTGAGGGCCAGCAAGAGCTTTCAGGGCTAGCCCCTTTGGTGTGGGAGCAGTGGCTGGACGTTTCCGATTTGGGAGCTGGGCTCTGGCTGTGCCGGGAAGGAACGTCCGCAGAGTACTGCGGCTAGGAAGCTGAGAGGGCCAGGGCTTGTGGGGCTGTGGAAGGGCTGCCTAGGGAAGGTGAGGGCCAGCAAGAGCTTTCAGGGCTAGCCCTTTCGTGTGGGAGCAGTGGCTGGACGTTTCCGATTTGGGAGCTGGGCTCTGGGCTGTGCTGAGAAGGAACGTCCCCACACTGTGGTGGCTAGGAAGCTCAGAGGGCCAGTGCTTGTGGGGCTGTGGAAGGGCTGCCTAGGGAAGGTGAGGGCCAGCAAGAGCTTTCAGGGCTAGCCCCTTTGGTGTGGGAGCAGTGGCTGGACGTTTCCGATTTGGGAGCTGGGCTCTGGCTGTGCCGGGAAGGAACGTCCGCAGAGTTTCGTGGCTAGGAAGCTCAGAGGGCCAGTGCTTGTGGGGCTGTGGAAGGGCTGCCTAGGGAAGGGGATGGCCAGCAAGAGCTTTCAGGGCTAGCCCCTTTGGTGTGGGAGCAGTGGCTGGACGTTTCCGATTTGGGAGCTGGGCTCTGGCTGTTCCGGGAAGGAACGTCCCCACACTGCTATGGCTAGGAAGCTCAGAGGGCCAGGGCTTGTGGGGCTGTGGAAGGGCTGCCTAGGGAAGGTGAGGGCTAGCAAGAGCTTTCAGGGCTAGCCCCTTTCGTGTGGGAGCAGTGGCTGGACGTTTCTGATTTGGGAGCTGGGCTCTGGCTGTGCCGGGAAGGAACGTCCGCAGAGTACTGCGGCTAGGAAGCTGAGAGGGCCAGGGCTTGTGGGGCTGTGGAAGGGCTGCCTAGGGAAGGTGAGGGCCAGCAAGAGCTTTCAGGGCTAGCCCCTTTGGTGTGGGAGCAGTGGCTGGACGTTTCCGATTTGGGAGCTGGGCTCTGGCTGTGCCGGGAAGGAACGTCCGCAGAGTACTGCGGCTAGGAAGCTGAGAGGGCCAGGGCTTGTGGGGCTGTGGAAGGGCTGCCTAGGGAAGGTGAGGGCCAGCAAGAGCTTTCAGGGCTAGCCCCTTTCGTGTGGGAGCAGTGGCTGGACGTTTCCGATTTGGGAGCTGGGCTCTGGCTGTGCTGAGAAGGAACGTCCGCAGAGTACTGTGGCTAGGAAGCTGAGAGGGCCAGGGCTTGTGGGGCTGTGGAAGGGCTGCCTAGGGAAGGTGAGGGCCAGCAAGAGCTTTCAGGGCTAGCCCCTTTGGTGTGGGAGCAGTGGCTGGACGTTTCCGATTTGGGAGCTGGGCTCTGGTTGTGTTGAGAAGGAACGTCCGCAGAGTACTGCGGCTAGGAAGCTGAGAGGGCCAGGGCTTGTGGGGCTGTGGAAGGGCTGCCTAGGGAAGGTGAGGGCCAGCAAGAGCTTTCAGGGCTAGCCCCTTTGGTGTGGGAGCAGTGGCTGGACGTTTCCGATTTGGGAGCTGGGCTCTGGCTGTGCCGGGAAGGAACGTCCGCAGAGTTTCGTGGCTAGGAAGCTGAGAGGGCCAGGGCTTGTGGGGCTGTGGAAGGGCTGCCTAGGGAAGGTGAGGGTCAGCAAGAGCTTTCAGGGCTAGCCCCTTTGGTGTGGGAGCAGTGGCTGGACGTTTCCGATTTGGGAGCTGGGCTCTGGCTGTGCCGGGAAGGAACGTCCCCACACTGCTGTGGCTAGGAAGCTGAGAGGGCCAGTGCTTGTGGGGCTGTGGAAGGGCTGCCTAGGGAAGGTGAGGGCCAGCAAGAGCTTTCAGGGCTAGCCCCTTTCGTGTGGGAGCAGTGGCTGGACGTTTCCGATTTGGGAGCTGGGCTCTGGCTGTGCTGAGAAGGAACGTCCGCAGAGTACTGCGGCTAGGAAGCTGAGAGGGCCAGGGATGTGGGCTGTGGAAGGGCTGCCTAGGGAAGGTGAGGGCCAGCAAGAGCTTTCAGGGCTAGCCCCTTTCGTGTGGGAGCAGTGGCTGGACGTTTCTGATTTGGGAGCTGGCCTCTGGTTGTGTTGAGAAGGAACGTCCGCAGAGTACTGCGGCTAGGAAGCTGAGAGGGCCAGGGCTTGTGGGGCTGTGGAAGGGCTGCCTAGGGAAGGTGAGGGCCAGCAAGAGCTTTCAGGGCTAGCCCCTTTGGTGTGGGAGCAGTGGCTGGACGTTTCCGATTTGGGAGCTGGGCTCTGGCTGTGCCGGGAAGGAACGTCCGCAGAGTACTGCGGCTAGGAAGCTGAGAGGGCCAGGGCTTGTGGGGCTGTGGAAGGGCTGCCTAGGGAAGGTGAGGGCCAGCAAGAGCTTTCAGGGCTAGCCCCTTTCGTGTGGGAGCAGTGGCTGGACGTTTCCGATTTGGGAGCTGGGCTCTGGCTGTGCTGATAAGGAACGTCCCCACACTGTGGTGGCTAGGAAGCTCAGAGGGCCAGTGCTTGTGGGGCTGTGGAAGGGCTGCCTAGGGAAGGTGAGGGCCAGCAAGAGCTTTCAGGGCTAGCCCCTTTGGTGTGGGAGCAGTGGCTGGACGTTTCCGATTTGGGAGCTGGGCTCTGGCTGTGCCGGGAAGGAACGTCCGCAGAGTTTCGTGGCTAGGAAGCTGAGAGGGCCAGGGGTTGTGGGGCTGTGGAAGGGCTGCCTAGGGAAGGTGAGGGTCAGCAAGAGCTTTCAGGGCTAGCCCCTTTGGTGTGGGAGCAGTGGCTGGACGTTTCCGATTTGGGAGCTGGGCTCTGGCTGTGCCGGGAAGGAACGTCCCCACACTGCTGTGGCTAGGAAGCTGAGAGGGCCAGTGCTTGTGGGGCTGTGGAAGGGCTGCCTAGGGAAGGTGAGGGCCAGCAAGAGCTTTCAGGGCTAGCCCCTTTGGTGTGGGAGCAGTGGCTGGACGTTTCCGATTTGGGAGCTGGGCTCTGGCTGTGCCGGGAAGGAACGTCCGCAGAGTACTGCGGCTAGGAAGCTGAGAGGGCCAGGGCTTGTGGGGCTGTGGAAGGGCTGCCTAGGGAAGGTGAGGGCCAGCAAGAGCTTTCAGGGCTAGCCCCTTTGGTGTGGGAGCAGTGGCTGGACGTTTCCGATTTGGGAGGTGGGCTCTGGCTGTGCCGGGAAGGAACGTCCGCAGAGTACTGCGGCTAGGAAGCTGAGAGGGCCAGGGCTTGTGGGGCTGTGGAAGGGCTGCCTAGGGAAGGTGAGGGCCAGCAAGAGCTTTCAGGGCTAGCCCCTTTGGTGTGGGAGCAGTGGCTGGACGTTTCCGATTTGGGAGGTGGGCTCTGGCTGTGCTGAGAAGGTACGTCCGCAGAGTACTGCGGCTAGGAAGCTCAGAGGGCCAGGGATGTGGGGCTGTGGAAGGGCTGCCTAGGGAAGGTGAGGGCCAGCAAGAGCTTTCAGGGCTAGCCCCTTTCGTGTGGGAGCAGTGGCTGGACGTTTCTGATTTGGGAGCTGGCCTCTGGTTGTGTTGAGAAGGAACGTCCGCAGAGTACTGCGGCTAGGAAGCTGAGAGGGCCAGGGCTTGTGGGGCTGTGGAAGGGCTGCCTAGGGAAGGTGAGGGCCAGCAAGAGCTTTCAGGGCTAGCCCCTTTGGTGTGGGAGCAGTGGCTGGACGTTTCCGATTTGGGAGCTGGGCTCTGGCTGTGCCGGGAAGGAACGTCCGCAGAGTACTGCGGCTAGGAAGCTGAGAGGGCCAGGGCTTGTGGGGCTGTGGAAGGGCTGCCTAGGGAAGGTGAGGGCCAGCAAGAGCTTTCAGGGCTAGCCCCTTTCGTGTGGGAGCAGTGGCTGGACGTTTTCCGATTTGGGAGCTGGGCTCTGGCTGTGCTGAGAAGGAACGTCCCCACACTGTGGTGGCTAGGAAGCTCAGAGGGCCAGTGCTTGTGGGGCTGTGGAAGGGCTGCCTAGGGAAGGTGAGGGCCAGCAAGAGCTTTCAGGGCTAGCCCCTTTCGTGTGGGAGCAGTGGCTGGACGTTTCCGATTTGGGAGCTGGGCTCTGGCTGTGCCGGGAAGGAACGTCCGCAGAGTTTCGTGGCTAGGAAGCTCAGAGGGCCAGTGCTTGTGGGGCTGTGGAAGGGCTGCCTAGGGAAGGGGATGGCCAGCAAGAGCTTTCAGGGCTAGCCCCTTTGGTGTGGGAGCAGTGGCTGGACGTTTCCGATTTGGGAGCTGGGCTGTGGCTGTGCTGAGAAGGAACGTCCGCAGCGTTTCGTGGCTAGGAAGCTGAGAGGGCCAGTGCTTGTGGGGCTGTGGAAGGGCTGCCTAGGGAAGGTGAGGGCCAGCAAGAGCTTTCAGGGCTAGCCCCTTTCGTGTGGGAGCAGTGGCTGGACGTTTCCGATTTGGGAGCTGGGCTCTGGCTGTGCCGGGAAGGAACGTCCCCCACACTGCTGTGGCTAGGAAGCTCAGAGGGCCAGTGCTTGTGGGGCTGTGGAAGGGCTGCCTAGGGAAGGTGAGGGCCAGCAAGAGCTTTCAGGGCTAGCCCCTTTGGTGTGGGAGCAGTGGCTGGACGTTTCCGATTTGGGAGCTGGGCTCTGGCTGTGCCGGGAAGGAACGTCCGCAGAGTACTGCGGCTAGGAAGCTGGAGAGGGCCAGGGCTTGTGGGGCTGTGGAAGGGCTGCCTAGGGAAGGTGAGGGCCAGCAAGAGCTTTCAGGGCTAGCCCCTTTGGTGTGGGAGCAGTGGCTGGACGTTTCCGATTTGGGAGCTGGGCTCTGGCTGTGCCGGGAAGGAACGTCCGCAGAGTACTGCGGCTAGGAAGCTGAGAGGGCCAGGGCTTGTGGGGCTGTGGAAGGGCTGCCTAGGGAAGGTGAGGGCCAGCAAGAGCTTTCAGGGCTAGCCCCTTTGGTGTGGGAGCAGTGGCTGGACGTTTCCGATTTGGGAGCTGGGGCTCTGGTTGTGTTGAGAAGGAACGTCCGCAGAGTACTGCGGCTAGGAAGCTGAGAGGGCCAGGGCTTGTGGGGCTGTGGAAGGGCTGCCTAGGGAAGGTGAGGGCCAGCAAGAGCTTTCAGGGCTAGCCCCTTTGGTGTGGGAGCAGTGGCTGGACGTTTCCGATTTGGGAGCTGGGTCTGGCTGTGCTGAGAAGGAACGTCCGCAGAGTACTGCGGCTAGGAAGCTGAGAGGGCCAGGGCTTGTGGGGCTGTGGAAGGGCTGCCTAGGGAAGGTGAGGGCCAGCAAGAGCTTTCAGGGCTAGCCCCTTTGGTGTGGGAGCAGTGGCTGGACGTTTCCGATTTGGGAGCTGGGCTCTGGTTGTGTTGAGAAGGAACGTCCGCAGAGTACTGCGGCTAGGAAGCTGAGAGGGCCAGGGCTTGTGGGGCTGTGGAAGGGCTGCCTAGGGAAGGTGAGGGCCAGCAAGAGCTTTCAGGGCTAGCCCCTTTGGTGTGGGAGCAGTGGCTGGACGTTTCCGATTTGGGAGCTGGGCTCTGGTTGTGTTGAGAAGGAACGTCCGCAGAGTACTGCGGCTAGGAAGCTGAGAGGGCCAGGGCTTGTGGGGCTGTGGAAGGGCTGCCTAGGGAAGGTGAGGGCCAGCAAGAGCTTTCAGGGCTAGCCCCTTTCGTGTGGGAGCAGTGGCTGGACGTTTCCGATTTGGGAGCTGGGCTCTGGCTGTGCTGAGAAGGAACGTCCGCAGAGTACTGCGGCTAGGAAGCTGAGAGGGCCAGGGCTTGTGGGGCTGTGGAAGGGCTGCCTAGGGAAGGTGAGGGCCAGCAAGGGCTTTCAGGGCTAGCCCCTTTGGTGTGGGAGCAGTGGCTGGACGTTTCCGATTTGGGAGCTGGGCTCTGGCTGTGCCGGGAAGGAACGTCCGCAGAGTACTGCGGCTAGGAAGCTGAGAGGGCCAGGGCTTGTGGGGCTGTGGAAGGGCTGCCTAGGGAAGGTGAGGGCCAGCAAGAGCTTTCAGGGCTAGCCCCTTTGGTGTGGGAGCAGTGGCTGGACGTTTCCGATTTGGGAGCTGGGCTCTGGTTGTGTTGAGAAGGAACGTCCGCAGAGTACTGCGGCTAGGAAGCTGAGAGGGCCAGGGCTTGTGGGGCTGTGGAAGGGCTGCCTAGGGAAGGTGAGGGCCAGCAAGAGCTTTCAGGGCTAGCCCCTTTGGTGTGGGAGCAGTGGCTGGACGTTTCCGATTTGGGAGCTGGGCTCTGGTTGTGTTGAGAAGGAACGTCCGCAGAGTACTGCGGCTAGGAAGCTGAGAGGGCCAGGGCTTGTGGGGCTGTGGAAGGGCTGCCTAGGGAAGGTGAGGGCCAGCAAGAGCTTTCAGGGCTAGCCCCTTTGGTGTGGGGAGCAGTGGCTGGACGTTTCCGATTTGGGAGCTGGGCTCTGGCTGTGCTGAGAAGGAACGTCCGCAGAGTACTGCGGCTAGGAAGCTGAGAGGGCCAGGGCTTGTGGGGCTGTGGAAGGGCTGCCTAGGGAAGGTGAGGGCCAGCAAGGGCTTTCAGGGCTAGCCCCTTTGGTGTGGGAGCAGTGGCTGGACGTTTCTGATTTGGGAGCTGGGCTCTGCTTGTGTTGAGAAGGAACGTCCGCAGAGTACTGCGGCTAGGAAGCTGAGAGGGCCAGGGCTTGTGGGGCTGTGGAAGGGCTGCCTAGGGAAGGTGAGGGCCAGCAAGAGCTTTCAGGGCTAGCCCCTTTGGTGTGGGAGCAGTGGCTGGACGTTTCCGATTTGGGAGCTGGGCTCTGGCTGTGCCGGGAAGGAACGTCCGCAGAGTACTGCGGCTAGGAAGCTGAGAGGGCCAGGGCTTGTGGGGCTGTGGAAGGGCTGCCTAGGGAAGGTGAGGGCCAGCAAGAGCTTTCAGGGCTAGCCCCTTTGGTGTGGGAGCAGTGGCTGGACGTTTCCGATTTGGGAGCTGGGCTCTGGCTGTGCCGGGAAGGAACGTCCGCAGAGTACTGCGGCTAGGAAGCTGAGAGGGCCAGGGCTTGTGGGGCTGTGGAAGGGCTGCCTAGGGAAGGTGAGGGCCAGCAAGAGCTTTCAGTGCTAGCCCCTTTCGTGTGGGAGCAGTGGCTGGACGTTTCCGATTTGGGAGCTGGGCTCTGGCTGTGCTGAGAAGGAACGTCCCCACACTGTGGTGGCTAGGAAGCTCAGAGGGCCAGTGCTTGTGGGCTGTGGAAGGGCTGCCTAGGGAAGGTGAGGGCCAGCAAGAGCTTTCAGGGCTAGCCCCTTTCGTGTGGGAGCAGTGGCTGGACGTTTCCGATTTGGGAGCTGGGCTCTGGCTGTGCCGGGAAGGAACGTCCGCAGAGTTTCGTGGGTAGGAAGCTCAGAGGGCCAGTGCTTGTGGGGCTGTGGAAGGGCTGCCTAGGGAAGGGGATGGCCAGCAAGAGCTTTCAGGGCTAGCCCTTTGGTGTGGGAGCAGTGGCTGGACGTTTCCGATTTGGGAGCTGGGCTCTGGCTGTTCCGGGAAGGAACGTCCCCACACTGCTATGGCTAGGAAGCTGAGAGGGCCAGGGCTTGTGGGGCTGTGGAAGGGCTGCCTAGGGAAGGTGAGGGCCAGCAAGAGCTTTCAGGGCTAGCCCCTTTGGTGTGGGAGCAGTGGCTGGACGTTTCCGATTTGGGAGCTGGGCTGTGGCTGTGCTGAGAAGGAACGTCCGCAGCGTTTCGTGGCTAGGAAGCTGAGAGGGCCAGTGCTTGTGGGCTGTGGAAGGGCTGCCTAGGGAAGGTGAGGGCCAGCAAGAGCTTTCAGGGCTAGCCCCTTTGGTGTGGGAGCAGTGGCTGGACGTTTCCGATTTGGGAGCTGGGCTCTGGCTGTGCCGGGAAGGAACGTCCCCACACTGCTGTGGCTAGGAAGCTGAGAGGGCCAGGGCTTGTGGGGCTGTGGAAGGGCTGCCTAGGGAAGGTGAGGGCCAGCAAGAGCTTTCAGGGCTAGCCCCTTTGGTGTGGGAGCAGTGGCTGGACGTTTCCGATTTGGGAGCTGGGCTCTGGCTGTGCCGGGAAGGAACGTCCGCAGAGTACTGCGGCTAGGAAGCTGAGAGGGCCAGGGCTTGTGGGGCTGTGGAAGGGCTGCCTAGGGAAGGTGAGGGCCAGCAAGAGCTTTCAGGGCTAGCCCCTTTGGTGTGGGAGCAGTGGCTGGACGTTTCCGATTTGGGAGCTGGGCTCTGGCTGTGCCGGAAGGAACGTCCGCAGAGTACTGCGGCTAGGAAGCTGAGAGGGCCAGGGCTTGTGGGGCTGTGGAAGGGCTGCCTAGGGAAGGTGAGGGCCAGCAAGAGCTTTCAGGGCTAGCCCCTTTGGTGTGGGAGCAGTGGCTGGACGTTTCCGATTTGGGAGCTGGGCTCTGGTTGTGTTGAGAAGGAACGTCCGCAGAGTACTGCGGCTAGGAAGCTGAGAGGGCCAGGGCTTGTGGGGCTGTGGAAGGGCTGCCTAGGGAAGGTGAGGGCCAGCAAGAGCTTTCAGGGCTAGCCCCTTTCGTGTGGGAGCAGTGGCTGGACGTTTCCGATTTGGGAGCTGGGCTCTGGCTGTGCTGAGAAGGAACGTCCGCAGAGTACTGCGGCTAGGAAGCTGAGAGGTCCAGTGCTTGTGGGGCTGTGGAAGGGCTGCCTAGGGAGGTGAGGGCCAGCAAGAGCTTTCAGGGCTAGCCCCTTTGGTGTGGGAGCAGTGGCTGGACGTTTCCGATTTGGGAGCTGGGCTCTGGCTGTGCCGGGAAGGAAGGTCCGCAGAGTACTGCGGCTAGGAAGCTGAGAGGGCCAGGGCTTGTGGGGCTGTGGAAGGGCTGCCTAGGGAAGGTGAGGGCCAGCAAGGGCTTTCAGGGCTAGCCCCTTTGGTGTGGGAGCAGTGGCTGGACGTTTCCGATTTGGGAGGTGGGCTCTGGCTGTGCCGGGAAGGAACTTCCGCAGAGTACTGCGGCTAGGAAGCTGAGAGGGCCAGTGCTTGTGGGCTGTGGAAGGGCTGCCTAGGGAAGGTGAGGGCCAGCAAGAGCTTTCAGGGCTAGCCCCTTTCGTGTGGGAGCAGTGGCTGGACGTTTCCGATTTGGGAGCTGGGCTCTGGCTGTGCCGGGAAGGAACGTCCGCAGAGTACTGCGGCTAGGAAGCTGAGAGGGCCAGGGCTTGTGGGGCTGTGGAAGGGCTGCCTAGGGAAGGTGAGGGCCAGCAAGAGCTTTCAGGGCTAGCCCCTTTGGTGTGGGAGCAGTGGCTGGACATTTCCGATTTGGAGCTGGGCTCTGGCTGTGCTGAGAAGGAACGTCCGCAGAGTACTGCGGCTAGGAAGCTGGAGAGGGCCAGGGCTTGTGGGCTGTGGAAGGGCTGCCTAGGGAAGGTGAGGGCCAGCAAGGGCTTTCAGGGCTAGCCCTTTGGTGTGGGGAGCAGTGGCTGGACGTTTCCGATTTGGGAGCTGGGCTCTGGCTGTTCCGGGAAGGAAGGTCCGCAGAGTACTGTGGCTAGGAAGCTGAGAGGGCCAGGTCTTGTGGGGCTGTGGAAGGGCTGCCTAGGGAAGGTGAGGGCCAGCAAGAGCTTTCAGGGCTAGCCCCTTTGGTGTGGGAGCAGTGGCTGGACGTTTCCGATTTGGGAGCTGGGCTCTGGCTGTGCCGGGAAGGAACGTCCGCAGAGTACTGCGGCTAGGAAGCTGAGAGGGCCAGGGCTTGTGGGGCTGTGGAAGGGCTGCCTAGGGAAGGTGAGGGCCAGCAAGAGCTTTCAGGGCTAGCCCCTTTGGTGTGGGAGCAGTGGCTGGACGTTTCCGATTTGGGAGGTGGGCTCTGGCTGTGCCGGGAAGGAACGTCCGCAGAGTACTGCGGCTAGGAAGCTGAGAGGGCCAGGGCTTGTGGGGCTGTGGAAGGGCTGCCTAGGGAAGGTGAGGGCCAGCAAGAGCTTTCAGGGCTAGCCCCTTTGGTGTGGGAGCAGTGGCTGGACATTTCCGATTTGGGAGCTGGGCTCTGGCTGTGCCGGGAAGGAACGTCCGCAGAGTACTGTGGCTAGGAAGCTGAGAGGGCCAGGGCTTGTGCGGCTGTGGAAGGGCTGCCTAGGGAAGGTGAGGGCCAGCAAGAGCTTTCAGGGCTAGCCCCTTTGGTGTGGGAGCAGTGGCTGGACGTTTCCGATTTGGGAGCTGGGCTCTGGCTGTGCCAGGAAGGAACGTCCGCAGAGTACTGCGGCTAGGAAGCTGAGAGGGCCAGGGCTTGTGGGGCTGTAGAAGGGCTGCCTAGGGAAGGTGAGGGCCAGCAAGAGCTTTCAGGGCTAGCCCCTTTCGTGTGGGAGCAGTGGCTGGACGTTTCCGATTTGGGAGCTGGGCTCTGGTTGTGTTGAGAAGGAACGTCCGCAGAGTACTGCGGCTAGGAAGCTGAGAGGGCCAGTGCTTGTGGGGCTGTGGAAGGGCTGCCTAGGGAAGGTGAGGGCCAGCAAGAGCTTTCAGGGCTAGCCCCTTTGGTGTGGGAGCAGTGGCTGGACGTTTCCGATTTGGGAGCTGGGCTCTGGCTGTGCCGGGAAGGAACGTCCGCAGAGTTTCGTGGCTAGGAAGCTGAGAGGGCCAGGTCTTGTGGGGCTGTGGAAGGGCTGCCTAGGGAAGGTGAGGGCCAGCAAGAGCTTTCAGGGCTAGCCCCTTTGGTGTGGGAGCAGTGGCTGGACGTTTCCGATTTGGGAGCTGGGCTCTGGCTGTGCCGGGAAGGAACGTCCCCACACTGCTGTGGCTAGGAAGCTGAGAGGGCCAGGGCTTGTGGGGCTGTGGAAGGGCTGCCTAGGGAAGGTGAGGGCTAGCAAGAGCTTTCAGTGCTAGCCCCTTTCGTGTGGGAGCAGTGGCTGGACGTTTCCGATTTGGGAGCTGGGCTCTGGCTGTGCCGGGAAGGAACGTCCGCAGAGTACTGCGGCTAGGAAGCTGAGAGGGCCAGGGCTTGTGGGGCTGTGGAAGGGCTGCCTAGGGAAGGTGAGGGCCAGCAAGAGCTTTCAGGGCTAGCCCCTTTGGTGTGGGAGCAGTGGCTGGACGTTTCCGATTTGGGAGCTGGGCTCTGGCTCTGCCGGGAAGGAACGTCCGCAGAGTACTGCGGCTAGGAAGCTGAGAGGGCCAGGGCTTGTGGGGCTGTGGAAGGGCTGCCTAGGGAAGGTGAGGGCCAGCAAGAGCTTTCAGGGCTAGCCCCTTTGGTGTGGGAGCAGTGGCTGGACGTTTCCGATTTGGGAGCTGGGCTCTGGTTGTGTTGAGAAGGAACGTCCGCAGAGTACTGCGGCTAGGAAGCTGAGAGGGCCAGGGCTTGTGGGGCTGTGGAAGGGCTGCCTAGGGAAGGTGAGGGCCAGCAAGAGCTTTCAGGGCTAGCCCCTTTGGTGTGGGAGCAGTGGCTGGACGTTTCCGATTTGGGAGCTGGGCTCTGGCTGTGCCGGGAAGGAACGTCCGCAGAGTTTCGTGGCTAGGAAGCTGAGAGGGCCAGGGCTTGTGGGGCTGTGGAAGGGCTGCCTAGGGAAGGTGAGGGTCAGCAAGAGCTTTCAGGGCTAGCCCCTTTGGTGTGGGAGCAGTGGCTGGACGTTTCCGATTTGGGAGCTGGGCTCTGGCTGTGCCGGGAAGGAACGTCCCCACACTGCTGTGGCTAGGAAGCTGAGAGGGCCAGTGCTTGTGGGGCTGTGGAAGGGCTGCCTAGGGAAGGTGAGGGCCAGCAAGAGCTTTCAGGGCTAGCCCCTTTGGTGTGGGAGCAGTGGCTGGACGTTTCCGATTTGGGAGGTGGGCTCTGGCTGTGCTGAGAAGGTACGTCCGCAGAGTACTGCGGCTAGGAAGCCTGAGAGGGCCAGGGATGTGGGGCTGTGGAAGGGCTGCCTAGGGAAGGTGAGGGCCAGCAAGAGCTTTCAGGGCTAGCCCCTTTTCGTGTGGGAGCAGTGGCTGGACGTTTCTGATTTGGGAGCTGGCCTCTGGTTGTGTTGAGAAGGAACGTCCGCAGAGTACTGCGGCTAGGAAGCTGAGAGGGCCAGGGCTTGTGGGGCTGTGGAAGGGCTGCCTAGGGAAGGTGAGGGCCAGCAAGAGCTTTCAGGGCTAGCCCCTTTGGTGTGGGAGCAGTGGCTGGACGTTTCCGATTTGGGAGCTGGCTCTGGCTGTGCCGGGAAGGAACGTCCGCAGAGTACTGCGGCTAGGAAGCTGAGAGGGCCAGGGCTTGTGGGGCTGTGGAAGGGCTGCCTAGGGAAGGTGAGGGCCAGCAAGAGCTTTTCAGGGCTAGCCCCTTTGGTGTGGGAGCAGTGGCTGGACGTTTCCGATTTGGGAGCTGGGCTCTGGTTGTGTTAAGAAGGAACGTCCGCAGAGTACTGCTGCTAGGAAGCTGAGAGGGCCAGGGCTTGTGGGGCTGTGGAAGGGCTGCCTAGGGAAGGTGAGGGCCAGCAAGAGCTTTCAGGGCTAGCCCCTTTGGTGTGGGAGCAGTGGCTGGACGTTTCCGATTTGGGAGCTGGGCTCTGGCTGTGCTGAGAAGGAACGTCCGCAGAGTACTGCGGCTAGGAAGCTGAGAGGGCCAGTGCTTGTGGGGCTGTGGAAGGGCTGCCTAGGGAAGGTGAGGGCCAGCAAGAGCTTTCAGGGCTAGCCCCTTTGGTGTGGGAGCAGTGGCTGGACGTTTCCGATTTGGGAGCTGGGCTCTGGTTGTGTTGAGAAGGAACGTCCGCAGAGTACTGCGGCTAGGAAGCTGAGAGGGCCAGGGCTTGTGGGGCTGTGGAAGGGCTGCCTAGGAAGGTGAGGGCCAGCAAGAGCTTTCAGGGCTAGCCCCTTTCGTGTGGGAGCAGTGGCTGGACGTTTCCGATTTGGGAGCTGGGCTCTGGCTGTGCCGGGAAGGAACGTCCGCAGAGTACTGCGGCTAGGAAGCTGAGAGGGCCAGGGCTTGTGGGCTGTGGAAGGGCTGCCTAGGGAAGGTGAGGGCCAGCAAGGGCTTTCAGGGCTAGCCCCTTTCGTGTGGGAGCAGTGGCTGGACGTTTCCGATTTGGGAGCTGGGCTTCTGTTGTGCCGGGAAGGAACGTCCGCAGAGTACTGCGGCTAGGAAGCTGAGAGGGCCAGGGCTTGTGGGGCTGTAGAAGGGCTGCCTAGGGAAGGTGAGGGCCAGCAAGAGCTTTCAGGGCTAGCCCCTTTGGTGTGGGAGCAGTGGCTGGACGTTTCCGATTTGGGAGCTGGGCTCTGGCTGTGTTGAGAAGGAACGTCCGCAGAGTACTGCGGCTAGGAAGCTGAGAGGGCCAGTGCTTGTGGGGCTGTGGAAGGGCTGCCTAGGGAAGGTGAGGGCCAGCAAGAGCTTTCAGGGCTAGCCCCTTTGGTGTGGGAGCAGTGGCTGGACGTTTCCGATTTGGGAGCTGGGCTCTGGCTGTGCCGGGAAGGAACGTCCGCAGAGTACTGCGGCTAGGAAGCTGAGAGGGCCAGGGCTTGTGGGGGCTGTGGAAGGGCTGCCTAGGGAAGGTGAGGGCCAGCAAGAGCTTTCAGGGCTAGCCCCTTTGGTGTGGGAGCAGTGGCTGGACGTTTCCGATTTGGGAGCTGGGCTCTGGCTGTGCCGGGAAGGAACGTCCGCAGAGTACTGCGGCTAGGAAGCTGAGAGGGCCAGGGCTTGTGGGGCTGTGGAAGGGCTGCCTAGGGAAGGTGAGGGCCAGCAAGAGCTTTCAGGGCTAGCCCCTTTGGTGTGGGAGCAGTGGCTGGACGTTTCCGATTTGGGAGCTGGGCTCTGGCTGTGCTGAGAAGGAACGTCCGCAGAGTACTGCGGCTAGGAAGCTGAGAGGGCCAGGGCTTGTGGGGCTGTGGAAGGGCTGCCTAGGGAAGGTGAGGGCCAGCAAGGGCTTTCAGGGCTAGCCCCTTTCGTGTGGGAGCAGTGGCTGGACGTTTCCGATTTGGGAGCTGGGCTCTGGTTGTGCGGGAAGGAACGTCCGCAGAGTACTGCGGCTAGGAAGCTGAGAGGGCCAGGGGCTTGTGGGGCTGTAGAAGGGCTGCCTAGGGAAGGTGAGGGCCAGCAAGAGCTTTCAGGGCTAGCCCCTTTGTGTGGGAGCAGTGGCTGGACGTTTCCGATTTGGGAGCTGGGCTCTGGCTGTGTTGAGAAGGAACGTCCACAGAGTACTGCGGCTAGGAAGCTGAGAGGGCCAGTGCTTGTGGGGCTGTGGAAGGGCTGCCTAGGGAAGGTGAGGGCCAGCAAGAGCTTTCAGGGCTAGCCCCTTTGGTGTGGGAGCAGTGGCTGGACGTTTCCGATTTGGGAGCTGGGCTCTGGCTGTGCCGGGAAGGAACGTCCGCAGAGTACTGCGGCTAGGAAGCTGAGAGGGCCAGTGCTTGTGGGGCTGTGGAAGGGCTGCCTAGGGAAGGTGAGGGCCAGCAAGAGCTTTCAGGGCTAGCCCCTTTGGTGTGGGAGCAGTGGCTGGACGTTTCCGATTTGGGAGCTGGGCTCTGGCTGTGCCGGGAAGGAACGTCCGCAGAGTTTCGTGGCTAGGAAGCTGAGAGGGCCAGGGCTTGTGGGGCTGTGGAAGGGCTGCCTAGGGAAGGTGAGGGTCAGCAAGAGCTTTCAGGGCTAGCCCCTTTGGTGTGGGAGCAGTGGCTGGACGTTTCCGATTTGGGAGCTGGGCTCTGGCTGTGCTGGGAAGGAACGTCCCCACACTGCTGTGGCTAGGAAGCTGAGAGGGCCAGGGCTTGTGGGGCTGTGGAAGGGCTGCCTAGGGAAGGTGAGGGCCAGCAAGAGCTTTCAGGGCTAGCCCCTTTGGTGTGGGAGCAGTGGCTGGACGTTTCCGATTTGGGAGCTGGGCTGTGGCTGTGCCGGGAAGGAACGTCCGCAGAGTACTGCGGCTAGGAAGCTGAGAGGGCCAGGGCTTGTGGGGCTGTGGAAGGGCTGCCTAGGGAAGGTGAGGGCCAGCAAGAGCTTTCAGGGCTAGCCCCTTTGGTGTGGGAGCAGTGGCTGGACGTTTCCGATTTGGGAGCTGGGCTCTGGCTGTGTTGAGAAGGAACGTCCGCAGAGTACTGCGGCTAGGAAGCTGAGAGGGCCAGGGATGTGGGGCTGTGGAAGGGCTGCCTAGGGAAGGTGAGGGCCAGCAAGAGCTTTCAGGCTAGCCCCTTTCGTGTGGGAGCAGTGGCTGGACGTTTCTGATTTGGGAGCTGGCCTCTGGTTGTGTTGAGAAGGAACGTCCGCAGAGTACTGCGGCTAGGAAGCTGAGAGGGCCAGGGCTTGTGGGGCTGTGGAAGGGCTGCCTAGGGAAGGTGAGGGCCAGCAAGAGCTTTCAGGGCTAGCCCCTTTGGTGTGGGAGCAGTGGCTGGACGTTTCCGATTTGGGAGCTGGGCTCTGGCTGTGCCGGGAAGGAACGTCCGCAGAGTACTGCGGCTAGGAAGCTGAGAGGGCCAGGGCTTGTGGGGCTGTGGAAGGGCTGCCTAGGGAAGGTGAGGGCCAGCAAGAGCTTTCAGGGCTAGCCCCTTTGGTGTGGGAGCAGTGGCTGGACGTTTCCGATTTGGGAGCTGGGCTCTGGTTGTGTTAAGAAGGAACGTCCGCAGAGTACTGCTGCTAGGAAGCTGAGAGGGCCAGGGCTTGTGGGGCTGTGGAAGGGCTGCCTAGGGAAGGTGAGGGCCAGCAAGAGCTTTCAGGGCTAGCCCCTTTGGTGTGGGAGCAGTGGCTGGACGTTTCCGATTTGGGAGCTGGGCTCTGGCTGTGCTGAGAAGGAACGTCCGCAGAGTACTGCGGCTAGGAAGCTGAGAGGGCCAGTGCTTGTGGGGCTGTGGAAGGGCTGCCTAGGGAAGGTGAGGGCCAGCAAGAGCTTTCAGGGCTAGCCCCTTTGGTGTGGGAGCAGTGGCTGGACGTTTCCGATTTGGGAGCTGGGCTCTGGTTGTGTTGAGAAGGAACGTCCGCAGAGTACTGCGGCTAGGAAGCTGAGAGGGGCCAGGGCTTGTGGGGCTGTGGAAGGGCTGCCTAGGGAAGGTGAGGGCCAGCAAGAGCTTTCAGGGCTAGCCCCTTTCGTGTGGGAGCAGTGGCTGGACGTTTCCGATTTGGGAGCTGGGCTCTGGCTGTGCCGGGAAGGAACGTCCGCAGAGTACTGCGGCTAGGAAGCTGAGAGGGCCAGGGCTTGTGGGGCTGTGGAAGGGCTGCCTAGGGAAGGTGAGGGCCAGCAAGGGCTTTCAGGGCTAGCCCCTTTCGTGTGGGAGCAGTGGCTGGACGTTTCCGATTTGGGAGCTGGGCTCTGGTTGTGCCGGGAAGGAACGTCCGCAGAGTACTGCGGCTAGGAAGCTGAGAGGGCCAGGGCTTGTGGGGCTGTAGAAGGGCTGCCTAGGGAAGGTGAGGGCCAGCAAGAGCTTTCAGGGCTAGCCCCTTTGGTGTGGGAGCAGTGGCTGGACGTTTCCGATTTGGGAGCTGGGCTCTGGCTGTGTTGAGAAGGAACGTCCGCAGAGTACTGCGGCTAGGAAGCTGAGAGGGCCAGTGCTTGTGGGGCTGTGGAAGGGCTGCCTAGGGAAGGTGAGGGCCAGCAAGAGCTTTCAGGGCTAGCCCCTTTGGTGTGGGAGCAGTGGCTGGACGTTTCCGATTTGGGAGCTGGGCTCTGGCTGTGCCGGGAAGGAACGTCCGCAGAGTACTGCGGCTAGGAAGCTGAGAGGGCCAGGGCTTGTGGGGCTGTGGAAGGGCTGCCTAGGGAAGGTGAGGGCCAGCAAGAGCTTTCAGGGCTAGCCCCTTTGGTGTGGGAGCAGTGGCTGGACGTTTCCGATTTGGGAGCTGGGCTCTGGCTGTGCCGGGAAGGAACGTCCGCAGAGTACTGCGGCTAGGAAGCTGAGAGGGCCAGGGCTTGTGGGGCTGTGGAAGGGCTGCCTAGGGAAGGTGAGGGCCAGCAAGAGCTTTCAGGGCTAGCCCCTTTGGTGTGGGAGCAGTGGCTGGACGTTTCCGATTTGGGAGCTGGGCTCTGGCTGTGCTGAGAAGGAACGTCCGCAGAGTACTGCGGCTAGGAAGCTGAGAGGGCCAGGGCTTGTGGGGCTGTGGAAGGGCTGCCTAGGGAAGGTGAGGGCCAGCAAGGGCTTTCAGGGCTAGCCCCTTTCGTGTGGGAGCAGTGGCTGGACGTTTCCGATTTGGGAGCTGGGCTCTGGTTGTGCCGGGAAGGAACGTCCGCAGAGTACTGCGGCTAGGAAGCTGAGAGGGCCAGGGCTTGTGGGGCTGTAGAAGGGCTGCCTAGGGAAGGTGAGGGCCAGCAAGAGCTTTCAGGGCTAGCCCCTTTGGTGTGGGAGCAGTGGCTGGACGTTTCCGATTTGGGAGCTGGGCTCTGGCTGTGTTGAGAAGGAACGTCCACAGAGTACTGCGGCTAGGAAGCTGAGAGGGCCAGTGCTTGTGGGGCTGTGGAAGGGCTGCCTAGGGAAGGTGAGGGCCAGCAAGAGCTTTCAGGGCTAGCCCCTTTGGTGTGGGAGCAGTGGCTGGACGTTTCCGATTTGGGAGCTGGGCTCTGGCTGTGCCGGGAAGGAACGTCCGCAGAGTACTGCGGCTAGGAAGCTGAGAGGGCCAGTGCTTGTGGGGCTGTGGAAGGGCTGCCTAGGGAAGGTGAGGGCCAGCAAGAGCTTTCAGGGCTAGCCCCTTTGGTGTGGGAGCAGTGGCTGGACGTTTCCGATTTGGGAGCTGGGCTCTGGCTGTGCCGGGAAGGAACGTCCGCAGAGTTTCGTGGCTAGGAAGCTGAGAGGGCCAGGGCTTGTGGGGCTGTGGAAGGGCTGCCTAGGGAAGGTGAGGGTCAGCAAGAGCTTTCAGGGCTAGCCCCTTTGGTGTGGGAGCAGTGGCTGGACGTTTCCGATTTGGGAGCTGGGCTCTGGCTGTGCTGGGAAGGAACGTCCCCACACTGCTGTGGCTAGGAAGCTGAGAGGGCCAGGGCTTGTGGGGCTGTGGAAGGGCTGCCTAGGGAAGGTGAGGGCCAGCAAGAGCTTTCAGGGCTAGCCCCTTTGGTGTGGGAGCAGTGGCTGGACGTTTCCGATTTGGGAGCTGGGCTGTGGCTGTGCCGGGAAGGAACGTCCGCAGAGTACTGCGGCTAGGAAGCTGAGAGGGCCAGGGCTTGTGGGGCTGTGGAAGGGCTGCCTAGGGAAGGTGAGGGCCAGCAAGAGCTTTCAGGGCTAGCCCCTTTGGTGTGGGAGCAGTGGCTGGACGTTTCCGATTTGGGAGCTGGGCTCTGGCTGTGCCGGGAAGGAACGTCCGCAGAGTACTGCGGCTAGGAAGCTGAGAGGGCCAGGGCTTGTGGGGCTGTGGAAGGGCTGCCTAGGGAAGGTGAGGGCCAGCAAGAGCTTTCAGGGCTAGCCCCTTTGGTGTGGGAGCAGTGGCTGGACGTTTCCGATTTGGGAGCTGGGCTCTGGCTGTGCCGGGAAGGAACGTCCGCAGAGTACTGCGGCTAGGAAGCTGAGAGGGCCAGTGCTTGTGGGGCTGTGGAAGGGCTGCCTAGGGAAGGTGAGGGCCAGCAAGAGCTTTCAGGGCTAGCCCCTTTGGTGTGGGAGCAGTGGCTGGACGTTTCCGATTTGGGAGCTGGGCTCTGGCTGTGCTGAGAAGGAACGTCCGCAGAGTACTGCGGCTAGGAAGCTGAGAGGGCCAGGGCTTGTGGGGCTGTGGAAGGGCTGCCTAGGGAAGGTGAGGGCCAGCAAGGGCTTTCAGGGCTAGCCCCTTTCGTGTGGGAGCAGTGGCTGGACGTTTCCGATTTGGGAGCTGGGCTCTGGTTGTGCCGGGAAGGAACGTCCGCAGAGTACTGCGGCTAGGAAGCTGAGAGGGCCAGGGCTTGTGGGGCTGTGGAAGGGCTGCCTAGGGAAGGTGAGGGCCAGCAAGAGCTTTCAGGGCTAGCCCCTTTGGTGTGGGAGCAGTGGCTGGACGTTTCCGATTTGGGAGCTGGGCTCTGGCTGTGTTGAGAAGGAACGTCCACAGAGTACTGCGGCTAGGAAGCTGAGAGGGCCAGTGCTTGTGGGGCTGTGGAAGGGCTGCCTAGGGAAGGTGAGGGCCAGCAAGAGCTTTCAGGGCTAGCCCCTTTGGTGTGGGAGCAGTGGCTGGACGTTTCCGATTTGGGAGCTGGGCTCTGGCTGTGCCGGGAAGGAACGTCCGCAGAGTACTGCGGCTAGGAAGCTGAGAGGGCCAGTGCTTGTGGGGCTGTGGAAGGGCTGCCTAGGGAAGGTGAGGGCCAGCAAGAGCTTTCAGGGCTAGCCCCTTTGGTGTGGGAGCAGTGGCTGGACGTTTCCGATTTGGGAGCTGGGCTCTGGCTGTGCCGGGAAGGAACGTCCGCAGAGTTTCGTGGCTAGGAAGCTGAGAGGGCCAGGGCTTGTGGGGCTGTGGAAGGGCTGCCTAGGGAAGGTGAGGGCCAGCAAGAGCTTTCAGGGCTAGCCCCTTTGGTGTGGGAGCAGTGGCTGGACGTTTCCGATTTGGGAGCTGGCTCTGGCTGTGCTGGGAAGGAACGTCCCCACACTGCTGTGGCTAGGAAGCTGAGAGGGCCAGGGCTTGTGGGGCTGTGGAAGGGCTGCCTAGGGAAGGTGAGGGCCAGCAAGAGCTTTCAGGGCTAGCCCCTTTGGTGTGGGAGCAGTGGCTGGACGTTTCCGATTTGGGAGCTGGGCTCTGGCTGTGCCGGGAAGGAACGTCCGCAGAGTACTGCGGCTAGGAAGCTGAGAGGGCCAGGGATGTGGGGCTGTGGAAGGGCTGCCTAGGGAAGGTGAGGGCCAGCAAGAGCTTTCAGGGCTAGCCCCTTTCGTGTGGGAGCAGTGGCTGGACGTTTCTGATTTGGGAGCTGGCCTCTGGTTGTGTTGAGAAGGAACGTCCGCAGAGTACTGCGGCTAGGAAGCTGAGAGGGCCAGGGCTTGTGGGGCTGTGGAAGGGCTGCCTAGGGAAGGTGAGGGCCAGCAAGAGCTTTCAGGGCTAGCCCCTTTGGTGTGGGAGCAGTGGCTGGACGTTTCCGATTTGGGAGCTGGGCTGTGGCTGTGCTGAGAAGGAACGTCCGCAGAGTACTGCGGCTAGGAAGCTGAGAGGGCCAGGGCTTGTGGGGCTGTGGAAGGGCTGCCTAGGGAAGGTGAGGGCCAGCAAGAGCTTTCAGGGCTAGCCCCTTTGGTGTGGGAGCAGTGGCTGGACGTTTCCGATTTGGGAGCTGGGCTCTGGTTGTGTTAAGAAGGAACGTCCGCAGAGTACTGCTGCTAGGAAGCTGAGAGGGCCAGGGCTTGTGGGGCTGTGGAAGGGCTGCCTAGGGAAGGTGAGGGCCAGCAAGGGCTTTCAGGGCTAGCCCCTTTCGTGTGGGAGCAGTGGCTGGACGTTTCCGATTTGGGAGCTGGGCTCTGGTTGTGCCGGGAAGGAACGTCCGCAGAGTACTGCGGCTAGGAAGCTGAGAGGGCCAGGGCTTGTGGGGCTGTAGAAGGGCTGCCTAGGGAAGGTGAGGGCCAGCAAGAGCTTTCAGGGCTAGCCCCTTTGGTGTGGGAGCAGTGGCTGGACGTTTCCGATTTGGGAGCTGGGCTCTGGCTGTGTTGAGAAGGAACGTCCGCAGAGTACTGCGGCTAGGAAGCTGAGAGGGCCAGTGCTTGTGGGGCTGTGGAAGGGCTGCCTAGGGAAGGTGAGGGCCAGCAAGAGCTTTCAGGGCTAGCCCCTTTGGTGTGGGAGCAGTGGCTGGACGTTTCCGATTTGGGAGCTGGGCTCTGGCTGTGCCGGGAAGGAACGTCCGCAGAGTACTGCGGCTAGGAAGCTGAGAGGGCCAGGGCTTGTGGGGCTGTGGAAGGGCTGCCTAGGGAAGGTGAGGGCCAGCAAGAGCTTTCAGGGCTAGCCCCTTTGGTGTGGGAGCAGTGGCTGGACGTTTCCGATTTGGGAGCTGGGCTCTGGCTGTGCCGGGAAGGAACGTCCGCAGAGTACTGCGGCTAGGAAGCTGAGAGGGCCAGGGCTTGTGGGGCTGTGGAAGGGCTGCCTAGGGAAGGTGAGGGCCAGCAAGAGCTTTCAGGGCTAGCCCCTTTGGTGTGGGAGCAGTGGCTGGACGTTTCCGATTTGGGAGCTGGGCTCTGGCTGTGCTGAGAAGGAACGTCCGCAGAGTACTGCGGCTAGGAAGCTGAGAGGGCCAGGGCTTGTGGGGCTGTGGAAGGGCTGCCTAGGGAAGGTGAGGGCCAGCAAGGGCTTTCAGGGCTAGCCCCTTTCGTGTGGGAGCAGTGGCTGGACGTTTCCGATTTGGGAGCTGGGCTCTGGTTGTGCCGGGAAGGAACGTCCGCAGAGTACTGCGGCTAGGAAGCTGAGAGGGCCAGGGCTTGTGGGGCTGTAGAAGGGCTGCCTAGGGAAGGTGAGGGCCAGCAAGAGCTTTCAGGGCTAGCCCCTTTCGTGTGGGAGCAGTGGCTGGACGTTTCCGATTTGGGAGCTGGGCTCTGGCTGTGTTGAGAAGGAACGTCCACAGAGTACTGCGGCTAGGAAGCTGAGAGGGCCAGTGCTTGTGGGGCTGTGGAAGGGCTGCCTAGGGAAGGTGAGGGCCAGCAAGAGCTTTCAGGGCTAGCCCCTTTGGTGTGGGAGCAGTGGCTGGACGTTTCCGATTTGGGAGCTGGGCTCTGGCTGTGCCGGGAAGGAACGTCCGCAGAGTTTCGTGGCTAGGAAGCTGAGAGGGCCAGGGCTTGTGGGGCTGTGGAAGGGCTGCCTAGGGAAGGTGAGGGTCAGCAAGAGCTTTCAGGGCTAGCCCCTTTGGTGTGGGAGCAGTGGCTGGACGTTTCCGATTTGGGAGCTGGGCTCTGGCTGTGCTGGGAAGGAACGTCCCCACACTGCTGTGGCTAGGAAGCTGAGAGGGCCAGGGCTTGTGGGGCTGTGGAAGGGCTGCCTAGGGAAGGTGAGGGCCAGCAAGAGCTTTCAGGGCTAGCCCCTTTGGTGTGGGAGCAGTGGCTGGACGTTTCCGATTTGGGAGCTGGGCTCTGGTTGTGTTGAGAAGGAACGTCCGCAGAGTACTGCGGCTAGGAAGCTGAGAGGGCCAGGGCTTGTGGGGCTGTGGAAGGGCTGCCTAGGGAAGGTGAGGGCCAGCAAGAGCTTTCAGGGCTAGCCCCTTTGGTGTGGGAGCAGTGGCTGGACGTTTCCGATTTGGGAGCTGGGCTCTGGCTGTGCCGGGAAGGAACGTCCGCAGAGTTTCGTGGCTAGGAAGCTGAGAGGGCAAGGGCTTGTGGGGCTGTAGAAGGGCTGCCTAGGGAAGGTGAGGGTCAGCAAGAGCTTTCAGGGCTAGCCCCTTTGGTGTGGGAGCAGTGGCTGGACGTTTCCGATTTGGGAGCTGGGCTCTGGCTGTGCCGGGAAGGAACGTCCCCACACTGCTGTGGCTAGGAAGCTGAGAGGGCCAGTGCTTGTGGGGCTGTGGAAGGGCTGCCTAGGGAAGGTGAGGGCCAGCAAGAGCTTTCAGGGCTAGCCCCTTTGGTGTGGGAGCAGTGGCTGGACGTTTCCGATTTGGGAGCTGGGCTCTGGCTGTGCCGGGAAGGAACGTCCGCAGAGTACTGCGGCTAGGAAGCTGAGAGGGCCAGGGCTTGTGGGGCTGTGGAAGGGCTGCCTAGGGAAGGTGAGGGCCAGCAAGAGCTTTCAGGGCTAGCCCCTTTGGTGTGGGAGCAGTGGCTGGACGTTTCCGATTTGGGAGCTGGGCTCTGGCTGTGCCGGGAAGGAACGTCCGCAGAGTACTGCGGCTAGGAAGCTGAGAGGGCCAGGGCTTGTGGGGCTGTGGAAGGGCTGCCTAGGGAAGGTGAGGGCCAGCAAGAGCTTTCAGGGCTAGCCCCTTTGGTGTGGGAGCAGTGGCTGGACGTTTCCGATTTGGGAGCTGGGCTCTGGCTGTGCTGAGAAGGAACGTCCGCAGAGTACTGCGGCTAGGAAGCTGAGAGGGCCAGGGCTTGTGGGGCTGTGGAAGGGCTGCCTAGGGAAGGTGAGGGCCAGCAAGGGCTTTCAGGGCTAGCCCCTTTCGTGTGGGAGCAGTGGCTGGACGTTTCCGATTTGGGAGCTGGGCTCTGGTTGTGCCGGGAAGGAACGTCCGCAGAGTACTGCGGCTAGGAAGCTGAGAGGGCCAGGGCTTGTGGGGCTGTAGAAGGGCTGCCTAGGGAAGGTGAGGGCCAGCAAGAGCTTTCAGGGCTAGCCCCTTTCGTGTGGGAGCAGTGGCTGGACGTTTCCGATTTGGGAGCTGGGCTCTGGCTGTGTTGAGAAGGAACGTCCACAGAGTACTGCGGCTAGGAAGCTGAGAGGGCCAGTGCTTGTGGGGCTGTGGAAGGGCTGCCTAGGGAAGGTGAGGGCCAGCAAGAGCTTTCAGGGCTAGCCCCTTTGGTGTGGGAGCAGTGGCTGGACGTTTCCGATTTGGGAGCTGGGCTCTGGCTGTGCCGGGAAGGAACGTCCGCAGAGTTTCGTGGCTAGGAAGCTGAGAGGGCCAGGGCTTGTGGGGCTGTGGAAGGGCTGCCTAGGGAAGGTGAGGGTCAGCAAGAGCTTTCAGGGCTAGCCCCTTTGGTGTGGGAGCAGTGGCTGGACGTTTCCGATTTGGGAGCTGGGCTCTGGCTGTGCTGGGAAGGAACGTCCCCACACTGCTGTGGCTAGGAAGCTGAGAGGGCCAGGGCTTGTGGGGCTGTGGAAGGGCTGCCTAGGGAAGGTGAGGGCCAGCAAGAGCTTTCAGGGCTAGCCCCTTTGGTGTGGGAGCAGTGGCTGGACGTTTCCGATTTGGGAGCTGGGCTCTGGTTGTGTTGAGAAGGAACGTCCGCAGAGTACTGCGGCTAGGAAGCTGAGAGGGCCAGGGCTTGTGGGGCTGTGGAAGGGCTGCCTAGGGAAGGTGAGGGCCAGCAAGAGCTTTCAGGGCTAGCCCCTTTGGTGTGGGAGCAGTGGCTGGACGTTTCCGATTTGGGAGCTGGGCTCTGGCTGTGCCGGGAAGGAACGTCCGCAGAGTTTCGTGGCTAGGAAGCTGAGAGGGCAAGGGCTTGTGGGGCTGTAGAAGGGCTGCCTAGGGAAGGTGAGGGTCAGCAAGAGCTTTCAGGGCTAGCCCCTTTGGTGTGGGAGCAGTGGCTGGACGTTTCCGATTTGGGAGCTGGGCTCTGGCTGTGCCGGGAAGGAACGTCCCCACACTGCTGTGGCTAGGAAGCTGAGAGGGCCAGTGCTTGTGGGGCTGTGGAAGGGCTGCCTAGGGAAGGTGAGGGCCAGCAAGAGCTTTCAGGGCTAGCCCCTTTGGTGTGGGAGCAGTGGCTGGACGTTTCCGATTTGGGAGCTGGGCTCTGGCTGTGCCGGGAAGGAACGTCCGCAGAGTACTGCGGCTAGGAAGCTGAGAGGGCCAGGGCTTGTGGGGCTGTGGAAGGGCTGCCTAGGGAAGGTGAGGGCCAGCAAGAGCTTTCAGGGCTAGCCCCTTTCGTGTGGGAGCAGTGGCTGGACGTTTCTGATTTGGGAGCTGGCCTCTGGTTGTGTTGAGAAGGAACGTCCGCAGAGTACTGCGGCTAGGAAGCTGAGAGGGCCAGGGCTTGTGGGGCTGTGGAAGGGCTGCCTAGGGAAGGTGAGGGCCAGCAAGAGCTTTCAGGGCTAGCCCCTTTGGTGTGGGAGCAGTGGCTGGACGTTTCCGATTTGGGAGCTGGGCTCTGGCTGTGCCGGGAAGGAACGCCCCACACTTCTGTGGCTAGGAAGCTGAGAGGGCCAGGGCTTGTGGGGCTGTGGAAGGGCTGCCTAGGGAAGGTGAGGGCCAGCAAGAGCTTTCAGGGCTAGCCCCTTTGGTGTGGGAGCAGTGGCTGGACGTTTCCGATTTGGGAGCTGGGCTCTGGCTGTGCCGGGAAGGAACGTCCGCAGAGTACTGCGGCTAGGAAGCTGAGAGGGCCAGGGCTTGTGGGGCTGTGGAAGGGCTGCCTAGGGAAGGTGAGGGCCAGCAAGAGCTTTCAGGGCTAGCCCCTTTGGTGTGGGAGCAGTGGCTGGACGTTTCCGATTTGGGAGCTGGGCTCTGGCTGTGCTGAGAAGGAACGTCCGCAGAGTACTGCGGCTAGGAAGCTGAGAGGGCCAGGGCTTGTGGGGCTGTGGAAGGGCTGCCTAGGGAAGGTGAGGGCCAGCAAGAGCTTTCAGGGCTAGCCCCTTTGGTGTGGGAGCAGTGGCTGGACGTTTCCGATTTGGGAGCTGGGCTCTGGCTCTGCCGGGAAGGAACGTCCGCAGAGTACTGCGGCTAGGAAGCTGAGAGGGCCAGGGCTTGTGGGGCTGTGGAAGGGCTGCCTAGGGAAGGTGAGGGCCAGCAAGAGCTTTCAGGGCTAGCCCCTTTGGTGTGGGAGCAGTGGCTGGACGTTTCCGATTTGGGAGCTGGGCTCTGGTTGTGTTGAGAAGGAACGTCCGCAGAGTACTGCGGCTAGGAAGCTGAGAGGGCCAGGGCTTGTGGGGCTGTGGAAGGGCTGCCTAGGGAAGGTGAGGGCCAGCAAGAGCTTTCAGGGCTAGCCCCTTTGGTGTGGGAGCAGTGGCTGGACGTTTCCGATTTGGGAGCTGCGCTCTGGCTGTGCCGGGAAGGAACGTCCGCAGAGTTTCGTGGCTAGGAAGCTGAGAGGGCCAGGGCTTGTGGGGCTGTGGAAGGGCTGCCTAGGGAAGGTGAGGGTCAGCAAGAGCTTTCAGGGCTAGCCCCTTTGGTGTGGGAGCAGTGGCTGGACGTTTCCGATTTGGGAGCTGGGCTCTGGCTGTGCCGGGAAGGAACGTCCCCACACTGCTGTGGCTAGGAAGCTGAGAGGGCCAGTGCTTGTGGGGCTGTGGAAGGGCTGCCTAGGGAAGGTGAGGGCCAGCCAGAGCTTTCAGGGCTAGCCCCTTTCGTGTGGGAGCAGTGGCTGGACGTTTCCGATTTGGGAGCTGGGCTCTGGCTGTGCCGGGAAGGAACGTCCGCAGAGTACTGCGGCTAGGAAGCTGAGAGGGCCAGGGCTTGTGGGGCTGTGGAAGGGCTGCCTAGGGAAGGTGAGGGCCAGCAAGAGCTTTCAGGGCTAGCCCCTTTGGTGTGGGAGCAGTGGCTGGACGTTTCCGATTTGGGAGCTGGGCTCTGGCTGTGCTGAGAAGGTACGTCCGCAGAGTACTGCGGCTAGGAAGCTGAGAGGGCCAGGGATGTGGGGCTGTGGAAGGGCTGCCTAGGGAAGGTGAGGGTCAGCAAGAGCTTTCAGGGCTAGCCCCTTTCGTGTGGGAGCAGTGGCTGGACGTTTCTGATTTGGGAGCTGGCCTCTGGTTGTGTTGAGAAGGAACGTCCGCAGAGTACTGCGGCTAGGAAGCTGAGAGGGCCAGGGCTTGTGGGGCTGTGGAAGGGCTGCCTAGGGAAGGTGAGGGCCAGCAAGAGCTTTCAGGGCTAGCCCCTTTGGTGTGGGAGCAGTGGCTGGACGTTTCCGATTTGGGAGCTGGGCTGTGGCTGTGCTGAGAAGGAACGTCCGCAGAGTACTGCGGCTAGGAAGCTGAGAGGGCCAGGGCTTGTGGGGCTGTGGAAGGGCTGCCTAGGGAAGGTGAGGGCCAGCAAGAGCTTTCAGGGCTAGCCCCTTTGGTGTGGGAGCAGTGGCTGGACGTTTCCGATTTGGGAGCTGGGCTCTGGTTGTGTTAAGAAGGAACGTCCGCAGAGTACTGCGGCTAGGAAGCTGAGAGGGCCAGGGATGTGGGGCTGTGGAAGGGCTGCCTAGGGAAGGTGAGGGCCAGCAAGAGCTTTCAGGGCTAGCCCCTTTCGTGTGGGAGCAGTGGCTGGACGTTTCTGATTTGGGAGCTGGCCTCTGGTTGTGTTGAGAAGGAACGTCCGCAGAGTACTGCGGCTAGGAAGCTGAGAGGGCCAGGGCTTGTGGGGCTGTGGAAGGGCTGCCTAGGGAAGGTGAGGGCCAGCAAGAGCTTTCAGGGCTAGCCCCTTTGGTGTGGGAGCAGTGGCTGGACGTTTCCGATTTGGGAGCTGGGCTGTGGCTGTGCTGAGAAGGAACGTCCGCAGAGTACTGCGGCTAGGAAGCTGAGAGGGCCAGGGCTTGTGGGGCTGTGGAAGGGCTGCCTAGGGAAGGTGAGGGCCAGCAAGAGCTTTCAGGGCTAGCCCCTTTGGTGTGGGAGCAGTGGCTGGACGTTTCCGATTTGGGAGCTGGGCTCTGGTTGTGTTAAGAAGGAACGTCCGCAGAGTACTGCTGCTAGGAAGCTGAGAGGGCCAGGGCTTGTGGGGCTGTGGAAGGGCTGCCTAGGGAAGGTGAGGGCCAGCAAGGGCTTTCAGGGCTAGCCCCTTTCGTGTGGGAGCAGTGGCTGGACGTTTCCGATTTGGGAGCTGGGCTCTGGTTGTGCCGGGAAGGAACGTCCGCAGAGTACTGCGGCTAGGAAGCTGAGAGGGCCAGGGCTTGTGGGGCTGTAGAAGGGCTGCCTAGGGAAGGTGAGGGCCAGCAAGAGCTTTCAGGGCTAGCCCCTTTGGTGTGGGAGCAGTGGCTGGACGTTTCCGATTTGGGAGCTGGGCTCTGGCTGTGTTGAGAAGGAACGTCCGCAGAGTACTGCGGCTAGGAAGCTGAGAGGGCCAGTGCTTGTGGGGCTGTGGAAGGGCTGCCTAGGGAAGGTGAGGGCCAGCAAGAGCTTTCAGGGCTAGCCCCTTTGGTGTGGGAGCAGTGGCTGGACGTTTCCGATTTGGGAGCTGGGCTCTGGCTGTGCCGGGAAGGAACGTCCGCAGAGTACTGCGGCTAGGAAGCTGAGAGGGCCAGGGCTTGTGGGGCTGTGGAAGGGCTGCCTAGGGAAGGTGAGGGCCAGCAAGAGCTTTCAGGGCTAGCCCCTTTGGTGTGGGAGCAGTGGCTGGACGTTTCCGATTTGGGAGCTGGGCTCTGGCTGTGCCGGGAAGGAACGTCCGCAGAGTACTGCGGCTAGGAAGCTGAGAGGGCCAGGGCTTGTGGGGCTGTGGAAGGGCTGCCTAGGGAAGGTGAGGGCCAGCAAGAGCTTTCAGGGCTAGCCCCTTTGGTGTGGGAGCAGTGGCTGGACGTTTCCGATTTGGGAGCTGGGCTCTGGCTGTGCTGAGAAGGAACGTCCGCAGAGTACTGCGGCTAGGAAGCTGAGAGGGCCAGGGCTTGTGGGGCTGTGGAAGGGCTGCCTAGGGAAGGTGAGGGCCAGCAAGGGCTTTCAGGGCTAGCCCCTTTCGTGTGGGAGCAGTGGCTGGACGTTTCCGATTTGGGAGCTGGGCTCTGGTTGTGCCGGGAAGGAACGTCCGCAGAGTACTGCGGCTAGGAAGCTGAGAGGGCCAGGGCTTGTGGGGCTGTAGAAGGGCTGCCTAGGGAAGGTGAGGGCCAGCAAGAGCTTTCAGGGCTAGCCCCTTTCGTGTGGGAGCAGTGGCTGGACGTTTCCGATTTGGGAGCTGGGCTCTGGCTGTGTTGAGAAGGAACGTCCACAGAGTACTGCGGCTAGGAAGCTGAGAGGGCCAGTGCTTGTGGGGCTGTGGAAGGGCTGCCTAGGGAAGGTGAGGGCCAGCAAGAGCTTTCAGGGCTAGCCCCTTTGGTGTGGGAGCAGTGGCTGGACGTTTCCGATTTGGGAGCTGGGCTCTGGCTGTGCCGGGAAGGAACGTCCGCAGAGTACTGCGGCTAGGAAGCTGAGAGGGCCAGTGCTTGTGGGGCTGTGGAAGGGCTGCCTAGGGAAGGTGAGGGCCAGCAAGAGCTTTCAGGGCTAGCCCCTTTGGTGTGGGAGCAGTGGCTGGACGTTTCCGATTTGGGAGCTGGGCTCTGGCTGTGCCGGGAAGGAACGTCCGCAGAGTTTCGTGGCTAGGAAGCTGAGAGGGCCAGGGCTTGTGGGGCTGTGGAAGGGCTGCCTAGGGAAGGTGAGGGTCAGCAAGAGCTTTCAGGGCTAGCCCCTTTGGTGTGGGAGCAGTGGCTGGACGTTTCCGATTTGGGAGCTGGGCTCTGGCTGTGCTGGGAAGGAACGTCCCCACACTGCTGTGGCTAGGAAGCTGAGAGGGCCAGGGCTTGTGGGGCTGTGGAAGGGCTGCCTAGGGAAGGTGAGGGCCAGCAAGAGCTTTCAGGGCTAGCCCCTTTGGTGTGGGAGCAGTGGCTGGACGTTTCCGATTTGGGAGCTGGGCTCTGGTTGTGTTGAGAAGGAACGTCCGCAGAGTACTGCGGCTAGGAAGCTGAGAGGGCCAGGGCTTGTGGGGCTGTGGAAGGGCTGCCTAGGGAAGGTGAGGGCCAGCAAGAGCTTTCAGGGCTAGCCCCTTTGGTGTGGGAGCAGTGGCTGGACGTTTCCGATTTGGGAGCTGGGCTCTGGCTGTGCCGGGAAGGAACGTCCGCAGAGTTTCGTGGCTAGGAAGCTGAGAGGGCAAGGGCTTGTGGGGCTGTAGAAGGGCTGCCTAGGGAAGGTGAGGGTCAGCAAGAGCTTTCAGGGCTAGCCCCTTTGGTGTGGGAGCAGTGGCTGGACGTTTCCGATTTGGGAGCTGGGCTCTGGCTGTGCCGGGAAGGAACGTCCCCACACTGCTGTGGCTAGGAAGCTGAGAGGGCCAGTGCTTGTGGGGCTGTGGAAGGGCTGCCTAGGGAAGGTGAGGGCCAGCAAGAGCTTTCAGGGCTAGCCCCTTTGGTGTGGGAGCAGTGGCTGGACGTTTCCGATTTGGGAGCTGGGCTCTGGCTGTGCCGGGAAGGAACGTCCGCAGAGTACTGCGGCTAGGAAGCTGAGAGGGCCAGGGCTTGTGGGGCTGTGGAAGGGCTGCCTAGGGAAGGTGAGGGCCAGCAAGAGCTTTCAGGGCTAGCCCCTTTCGTGTGGGAGCAGTGGCTGGACGTTTCTGATTTGGGAGCTGGCCTCTGGTTGTGTTGAGAAGGAACGTCCGCAGAGTACTGCGGCTAGGAAGCTGAGAGGGCCAGGGCTTGTGGGGCTGTGGAAGGGCTGCCTAGGGAAGGTGAGGGCCAGCAAGAGCTTTCAGGGCTAGCCCCTTTGGTGTGGGAGCAGTGGCTGGACGTTTCCGATTTGGGAGCTGGGCTCTGGCTGTGCCGGGAAGGAACGCCCCACACTTCTGTGGCTAGGAAGCTGAGAGGGCCAGGGCTTGTGGGGCTGTGGAAGGGCTGCCTAGGGAAGGTGAGGGCCAGCAAGAGCTTTCAGGGCTAGCCCCTTTGGTGTGGGAGCAGTGGCTGGACGTTTCCGATTTGGGAGCTGGGCTCTGGCTGTGCCGGGAAGGAACGTCCGCAGAGTACTGCGGCTAGGAAGCTGAGAGGGCCAGGGCTTGTGGGGCTGTGGAAGGGCTGCCTAGGGAAGGTGAGGGCCAGCAAGAGCTTTCAGGGCTAGCCCCTTTGGTGTGGGAGCAGTGGCTGGACGTTTCCGATTTGGGAGCTGGGCTCTGGCTGTGCTGAGAAGGAACGTCCGCAGAGTACTGCGGCTAGGAAGCTGAGAGGGCCAGGGCTTGTGGGGCTGTGGAAGGGCTGCCTAGGGAAGGTGAGGGCCAGCAAGAGCTTTCAGGGCTAGCCCCTTTGGTGTGGGAGCAGTGGCTGGACGTTTCCGATTTGGGAGCTGGGCTCTGGCTCTGCCGGGAAGGAACGTCCGCAGAGTACTGCGGCTAGGAAGCTGAGAGGGCCAGGGCTTGTGGGGCTGTGGAAGGGCTGCCTAGGGAAGGTGAGGGCCAGCAAGAGCTTTCAGGGCTAGCCCCTTTGGTGTGGGAGCAGTGGCTGGACGTTTCCGATTTGGGAGCTGCGCTCTGGCTGTGCCGGGAAGGAACGTCCGCAGAGTTTCGTGGCTAGGAAGCTGAGAGGGCCAGGGCTTGTGGGGCTGTGGAAGGGCTGCCTAGGGAAGGTGAGGGTCAGCAAGAGCTTTCAGGGCTAGCCCCTTTGGTGTGGGAGCAGTGGCTGGACGTTTCCGATTTGGGAGCTGGGCTCTGGCTGTGCCGGGAAGGAACGTCCCCACACTGCTGTGGCTAGGAAGCTGAGAGGGCCAGTGCTTGTGGGGCTGTGGAAGGGCTGCCTAGGGAAGGTGAGGGCCAGCCAGAGCTTTCAGGGCTAGCCCCTTTCGTGTGGGAGCAGTGGCTGGACGTTTCCGATTTGGGAGCTGGGCTCTGGCTGTGCCGGGAAGGAACGTCCGCAGAGTACTGCGGCTAGGAAGCTGAGAGGGCCAGGGCTTGTGGGGCTGTGGAAGGGCTGCCTAGGGAAGGTGAGGGCCAGCAAGAGCTTTCAGGGCTAGCCCCTTTCGTGTGGGAGCAGTGGCTGGACGTTTCCGATTTGGGAGCTGGGCTCTGGCTGTGCTGAGAAGGTACGTCCGCAGAGTACTGCGGCTAGGAAGCTGAGAGGGCCAGGGATGTGGGGCTGTGGAAGGGCTGCCTAGGGAAGGTGAGGGTCAGCAAGAGCTTTCAGGGCTAGCCCCTTTCGTGTGGGAGCAGTGGCTGGACGTTTCTGATTTGGGAGCTGGCCTCTGGTTGTGTTGAGAAGGAACGTCCGCAGAGTACTGCGGCTAGGAAGCTGAGAGGGCCAGGGCTTGTGGGGCTGTGGAAGGGCTGCCTAGGGAAGGTGAGGGCCAGCAAGAGCTTTCAGGGCTAGCCCCTTTGGTGTGGGAGCAGTGGCTGGACGTTTCCGATTTGGGAGCTGGGCTGTGGCTGTGCTGAGAAGGAACGTCCGCAGAGTACTGCGGCTAGGAAGCTGAGAGGGCCAGGGCTTGTGGGGCTGTGGAAGGGCTGCCTAGGGAAGGTGAGGGCCAGCAAGAGCTTTCAGGGCTAGCCCCTTTGGTGTGGGAGCAGTGGCTGGACGTTTCCGATTTGGGAGCTGGGCTCTGGTTGTGTTAAGAAGGAACGTCCGCAGAGTACTGCGGCTAGGAAGCTGAGAGGGCCAGGGCTTGTGGGGCTGTGGAAGGGCTGCCTAGGGAAGGTGAGGGCCAGCAAGAGCTTTCAGGGCTAGCCCCTTTGGTGTGGGAGCAGTGGCTGGACGTTTCCGATTTGGGAGCTGGGCTCTGGCTGTGCTGAGAAGGAACGTCCGCAGAGTACTGCGGCTAGGAAGCTGAGAGGGCCAGTGCTTGTGGGGCTGTGGAAGGGCTGCCTAGGGAAGGTGAGGGCCAGCAAGAGCTTTCAGGGCTAGCCCCTTTCGTGTGGGAGCAGTGGCTGGACGTTTCCGATTTGGGAGCTGGGCTCTGGCTGTGCCGGGAAGGAACGTCCGCAGAGTACTGCGGCTAGGAAGCTGAGAGGGCCAGGGCTTGTGGGGCTGTGGAAGGGCTGCCTAGGGAAGGTGAGGGCCAGCAAGGGCTTTCAGGGCTAGCCCCTTTCGTGTGGGAGCAGTGGCTGGACGTTTCCGATTTGGGAGCTGGGCTCTGGTTGTGCCGGGAAGGAACGTCCGCAGAGTACTGCGGCTAGGAAGCTGAGAGGGCCAGGGCTTGTGGGGCTGTAGAAGGGCTGCCTAGGGAAGGTGAGGGCCAGCAAGAGCTTTCAGGGCTAGCCCCTTTCGTGTGGGAGCAGTGGCTGGACGTTTCCGATTTGGGAGCTGGGCTCTGGCTGTGCCGGGAAGGAACGTCCGCAGAGTACTGCGGCTAGGAAGCTGAGAGGGCCAGGGCTTGTGGGGCTGTGGAAGGGCTGCCTAGGGAAGGTGAGGGCCAGCAAGAGCTTTCAGGGCTAGCCCCTTTGGTGTGGGAGCAGTGGCTGGACGTTTCCGATTTGGGAGCTGGGCTCTGGCTGTGCCGGGAAGGAACGTCCGCAGAGTACTGCGGCTAGGAAGCTGAGAGGGCCAGGGCTTGTGGGGCTGTGGAAGGGCTGCCTAGGGAAGGTGAGGGCCAGCAAGAGCTTTCAGGGCTAGCCCCTTTGGTGTGGGAGCAGTGGCTGGACGTTTCCGATTTGGGAGGTGGGCTCTGGCTGTGCTGAGAAGGTACGTCCGCAGAGTACTGCGGCTAGGAAGCTGAGAGGGCCAGGGATGTGGGGCTGTGGAAGGGCTGCCTAGGGAAGGTGAGGGTCAGCAAGAGCTTTCAGGGCTAGCCCCTTTCGTGTGGGAGCAGTGGCTGGACGTTTCTGATTTGGGAGCTGGCCTCTGGTTGTGTTGAGAAGGAACGTCCGCAGAGTACTGCGGCTAGGAAGCTGAGAGGGCCAGGGCTTGTGGGGCTGTGGAAGGGCTGCCTAGGGAAGGTGAGGGCCAGCAAGAGCTTTCAGGGCTAGCCCCTTTGGTGTGGGAGCAGTGGCTGGACGTTTCCGATTTGGGAGCTGGGCTGTGGCTGTGCTGAGAAGGAACGTCCGCAGAGTACTGCGGCTAGGAAGCTGAGAGGGCCAGGGCTTGTGGGGCTGTGGAAGGGCTGCCTAGGGAAGGTGAGGGCCAGCAAGAGCTTTCAGGGCTAGCCCCTTTGGTGTGGGAGCAGTGGCTGGACGTTTCCGATTTGGGAGCTGGGCTCTGGCTGTGCCGGGAAGGAACGTCCGCAGAGTACTGCTGCTAGGAAGCTGAGAGGGCCAGGGCTTGTGGGGCTGTGGAAGGGCTGCCTAGGGAAGGTGAGGGCCAGCAAGAGCTTTCAGGGCTAGCCCCTTTGGTGTGGGAGCAGTGGCTGGACGTTTCCGATTTGGGAGCTGGGCTGTGGCTGTGCTGAGAAGGAACGTCCGCAGAGTACTGCGGCTAGGAAGCTGAGAGGGCCAGTGCTTGTGGGGCTGTGGAAGGGCTGCCTAGGGAAGGTGAGGGCCAGCAAGAGCTTTCAGGGCTAGCCCCTTTGGTGTGGGAGCAGTGGCTGGACGTTTCCGATTTGGGAGCTGGGCTCTGGTTGTGTTGAGAAGGAACGTCCGCAGAGTACTGCGGCTAGGAAGCTGAGAGGGCCAGGGCTTGTGGGGCTGTGGAAGGGCTGCCTAGGGAAGGTGAGGGCCAGCAAGAGCTTTCAGGGCTAGCCCCTTTCGTGTGGGAGCAGTGGCTGGACGTTTCCGATTTGGGAGCTGGGCTCTGGCTGTGCCGGGAAGGAAGGTCCGCAGAGTACTGCGGCTAGGAAGCTGAGAGGGCCAGGGCTTGTGGGGCTGTGGAAGGGCTGCCTAGGGAAGGTGAGGGCCAGCAAGGGCTTTCAGGGCTAGCCCCTTTCGTGTGGGAGCAGTGGCTGGACGTTTCCGATTTGGGAGCTGGGCTCTGGTTGTGCCGGGAAGGAACGTCCGCAGAGTACTGCGGCTAGGAAGCTGAGAGGGCCAGGGCTTGTGGGGCTGTAGAAGGGCTGCCTAGGGAAGGTGAGGGCCAGCAAGAGCTTTCAGGGCTAGCCCCTTTCGTGTGGGAGCAGTGGCTGGACGTTTCCGATTTGGGAGCTGGGCTCTGGCTGTGCCGGGAAGGAACGTCCGCAGAGTACTGCGGCTAGGAAGCTGAGAGGGCCAGGGCTTGTGGGGCTGTGGAAGGGCTGCCTAGGGAAGGTGAGGGCCAGCAAGAGCTTTCAGGGCTAGCCCCTTTGGTGTGGGAGCAGTGGCTGGACGTTTCCGATTTGGGAGCTGGGCTCTGGCTGTGCCGGGAAGGAACGTCCGCAGAGTACTGCGGCTAGGAAGCTGAGAGGGCCAGGGCTTGTGGGGCTGTGGAAGGGCTGCCTAGGGAAGGTGAGGGCCAGCAAGAGCTTTCAGGGCTAGCCCCTTTGGTGTGGGAGCAGTGGCTGGACGTTTCCGATTTGGGAGGTGGGCTCTGGCTGTGCTGAGAAGGTACGTCCGCAGAGTACTGCGGCTAGGAAGCTGAGAGGGCCAGGGATGTGGGGCTGTGGAAGGGCTGCCTAGGGAAGGTGAGGGTCAGCAAGAGCTTTCAGGGCTAGCCCCTTTCGTGTGGGAGCAGTGGCTGGACGTTTCTGATTTGGGAGCTGGCCTCTGGTTGTGTTGAGAAGGAACGTCCGCAGAGTACTGCGGCTAGGAAGCTGAGAGGGCCAGGGCTTGTGGGGCTGTGGAAGGGCTGCCTAGGGAAGGTGAGGGCCAGCAAGAGCTTTCAGGGCTAGCCCCTTTGGTGTGGGAGCAGTGGCTGGACGTTTCCGATTTGGGAGCTGGGCTGTGGCTGTGCTGAGAAGGAACGTCCGCAGAGTACTGCGGCTAGGAAGCTGAGAGGGCCAGGGCTTGTGGGGCTGTGGAAGGGCTGCCTAGGGAAGGTGAGGGCCAGCAAGAGCTTTCAGGGCTAGCCCCTTTGGTGTGGGAGCAGTGGCTGGACGTTTCCGATTTGGGAGCTGGGCTCTGGTTGTGTTAAGAAGGAACGTCCGCAGAGTACTGCTGCTAGGAAGCTGAGAGGGCCAGGGCTTGTGGGGCTGTGGAAGGGCTGCCTAGGGAAGGTGAGGGCCAGCAAGAGCTTTCAGGGCTAGCCCCTTTGGTGTGGGAGCAGTGGCTGGACGTTTCCGATTTGGGAGCTGGGCTGTGGCTGTGCTGAGAAGGAACGTCCGCAGAGTACTGCGGCTAGGAAGCTGAGAGGGCCAGTGCTTGTGGGGCTGTGGAAGGGCTGCCTAGGGAAGGTGAGGGCCAGCAAGAGCTTTCAGGGCTAGCCCCTTTGGTGTGGGAGCAGTGGCTGGACGTTTCCGATTTGGGAGCTGGGCTCTGGTTGTGTTGAGAAGGAACGTCCGCAGAGTACTGCGGCTAGGAAGCTGAGAGGGCCAGGGCTTGTGGGGCTGTGGAAGGGCTGCCTAGGGAAGGTGAGGGCCAGCAAGAGCTTTCAGGGCTAGCCCCTTTCGTGTGGGAGCAGTGGCTGGACGTTTCCGATTTGGGAGCTGGGCTCTGGCTGTGCCGGGAAGGAAGGTCCGCAGAGTACTGCGGCTAGGAAGCTGAGAGGGCCAGGGCTTGTGGGGCTGTGGAAGGGCTGCCTAGGGAAGGTGAGGGCCAGCAAGGGCTTTCAGGGCTAGCCCCTTTCGTGTGGGAGCAGTGGCTGGACGTTTCCGATTTGGGAGCTGGGCTCTGGTTGTGCCGGGAAGGAACGTCCGCAGAGTACTGCGGCTAGGAAGCTGAGAGGGCCAGGGCTTGTGGGGCTGTAGAAGGGCTGCCTAGGGAAGGTGAGGGCCAGCAAGAGCTTTCAGGGCTAGCCCCTTTCGTGTGGGAGCAGTGGCTGGACGTTTCCGATTTGGGAGCTGGGCTCTGGCTGTGCCGGGAAGGAACGTCCGCAGAGTACTGCGGCTAGGAAGCTGAGAGGGCCAGGGCTTGTGGGGCTGTGGAAGGGCTGCCTAGGGAAGGTGAGGGCCAGCAAGAGCTTTCAGGGCTAGCCCCTTTGGTGTGGGAGCAGTGGCTGGACGTTTCCGATTTGGGAGCTGGGCTCTGGCTGTGCCGGGAAGGAACGTCCGCAGAGTACTGCGGCTAGGAAGCTGAGAGGGCCAGGGCTTGTGGGGCTGTGGAAGGGCTGCCTAGGGAAGGTGAGGGCCAGCAAGAGCTTTCAGGGCTAGCCCCTTTGGTGTGGGAGCAGTGGCTGGACGTTTCCGATTTGGGAGGTGGGCTCTGGCTGTGCTGAGAAGGAACGTCCGCAGAGTACTGCGGCTAGGAAGCTGAGAGGGCCAGGGCTTGTGGGGCTGTGGAAGGGCTGCCTAGGGAAGGTGAGGGCCAGCAAGGGCTTTCAGGGCTAGCCCCTTTCGTGTGGGAGCAGTGGCTGGACGTTTCCGATTTGGGAGCTGGGCTCTGGCTGTGCCGGGAAGGAACGTCCGCAGAGTACTGCGGCTAGGAAGCTGAGAGGGCCAGGGCTTGTGGGGCTGTGGAAGGGCTGCCTAGGGAAGGTGAGGGCCAGCAAGGGCTTTCAGGGCTAGCCCCTTTGGTGTGGGAGCAGTGGCTGGACGTTTCCGATTTGGGAGCTGGGCTCTGGTTGTGCCGGGAAGGAACGTCCGCAGAGTACTGCGGCTAGGAAGCTGAGAGGGCCAGGGCTTGTGGGGCTGTAGAAGGGCTGCCTAGGGAAGGTGAGGGCCAGCAAGAGCTTTCAGGGCTAGCCCCTTTCGTGTGGGAGCAGTGGCTGGACGTTTCCGATTTGGGAGCTGGGCTCTGGCTGTGCCGGGAAGGAACGTCCGCAGAGTACTGCGGCTAGGAAGCTGAGAGGGCCAGGGCTTGTGGGGCTGTGGAAGGGCTGCCTAGGGAAGGTGAGGGCCAGCAAGAGCTTTCAGGGCTAGCCCCTTTGGTGTGGGAGCAGTGGCTGGACGTTTCCGATTTGGGAGCTGGGCTCTGGCTGTGCCGGGAAGGAACGTCCGCAGAGTACTGCGGCTAGGAAGCTGAGAGGGCCTGGGCTTGTGGGGCTGTGGAAGGGCTGCCTAGGGAAGGTGAGGGCCAGCAAGAGCTTTCAGGGCTAGCCCCTTTGGTGTGGGAGCAGTGGCTGGACGTTTCCGATTTGGGAGCTGGGCTCTGGCTGTGCTGAGAAGGAACGTCCGCAGAGTACTGCGGCTAGGAAGCTGAGAGGGCCAGGGCTTGTGGGGCTGTGGAAGGGCTGCCTAGGGAAGGTGAGGGCCAGCAAGGGCTTTCAGGGCTAGCCCCTTTGGTGTGGGAGCAGTGGCTGGACGTTTCCGATTTGGGAGCTGGGCTCTGGCTGTGCCGGGAAGGAACGTCCGCAGAGTACTGCGGCTAGGAAGCTGAGAGGGCCAGGGCTTGTGGGGCTGTGGAAGGGCTGCCTAGGGAAGGTGAGGGCCAGCAAGAGCTTTCAGGGCTAGCCCCTTTGGTGTGGGAGCAGTGGCTGGACGTTTCCGATTTGGGAGCTGGGCTCTGGCTGTGCCGGGAAGGAACGTCCGCAGAGTACTGCGGCTAGGAAGCTGAGAGGGCCAGGGCTTGTGGGGCTGTGGAAGGGCTGCCTAGGGAAGGTGAGGGCCAGCAAGAGCTTTCAGGGCTAGCCCCTTTGGTGTGGGAGCAGTGGCTGGACGTTTCCGATTTGGGAGCTGGGCTCTGGCTGTGCTGAGAAGGAACGTCCGCAGAGTACTGCGGCTAGGAAGCTGAGAGGGCCAGGGCTTGTGGGGCTGTGGAAGGGCTGCCTAGGGAAGGTGAGGGCCAGCAAGGGCTTTCAGGGCTAGCCCCTTTCGTGTGGGAGCAGTGGCTGGACGTTTCCGATTTGGGAGCTGGGCTCTGGTTGTGCCGGGAAGGAACGTCCGCAGAGTACTGCGGCTAGGAAGCTGAGAGGGCCAGGGCTTGTGGGGCTGTAGAAGGGCTGCCTAGGGAAGGTGAGGGCCAGCAAGAGCTTTCAGGGCTAGCCCCTTTGGTGTGGGAGCAGTGGCTGGACGTTTCCGATTTGGGAGCTGGGCTCTGGCTGTGTTGAGAAGGAACGTCCGCAGAGTACTGCGGCTAGGAAGCTGAGAGGGCCAGTGCTTGTGGGGCTGTGGAAGGGCTGCCTAGGGAAGGTGAGGGCCAGCAAGAGCTTTCAGGGCTAGCCCCTTTGGTGTGGGAGCAGTGGCTGGACGTTTCCGATTTGGGAGCTGGGCTCTGGCTGTGCCGGGAAGGAACGTCCGCAGAGTACTGCGGCTAGGAAGCTGAGAGGGCCAGTGCTTGTGGGGCTGTGGAAGGGCTGCCTAGGGAAGGTGAGGGCCAGCAAGAGCTTTCAGGGCTAGCCCCTTTGGTGTGGGAGCAGTGGCTGGACGTTTCCGATTTGGGAGCTGGGCTCTGGCTGTGCCGGGAAGGAACGTCCGCAGAGTTTCGTGGCTAGGAAGCTGAGAGGGCCAGGGCTTGTGGGGCTGTGGAAGGGCTGCCTAGGGAAGGTGAGGGTCAGCAAGAGCTTTCAGGGCTAGCCCCTTTGGTGTGGGAGCAGTGGCTGGACGTTTCCGATTTGGGAGCTGGGCTCTGGCTGTGCCGGGAAGGAACGTCCGCAGAGTACTGCGGCTAGGAAGCTGAGAGGGCCAGGGCTTGTGGGGCTGTGGAAGGGCTGCCTAGGGAAGGTGAGGGCCAGCAAGAGCTTTCAGGGCTAGCCCCTTTGGTGTGGGAGCAGTGGCTGGACGTTTCCGATTTGGGAGCTGGGCTCTGGCTGTGCCGGGAAGGAACGTCCGCAGAGTACTGCGGCTAGGAAGCTGAGAGGGCCAGGGCTTGTGGGGCTGTGGAAGGGCTGCCTAGGGAAGGTGAGGGCCAGCAAGGGCTTTCAGGGCTAGCCCCTTTCGTGTGGGAGCAGTGGCTGGACGTTTCCGATTTGGGAGCTGGGCTCTGGTTGTGCCGGGAAGGAACGTCCGCAGAGTACTGCGGCTAGGAAGCTGAGAGGGCCAGGGCTTGTGGGGCTGTGGAAGGGCTGCCTAGGGAAGGTGAGGGCCAGCAAGAGCTTTCAGGGCTAGCCCCTTTGGTGTGGGAGCAGTGGCTGGACGTTTCCGATTTGGGAGCTGGGCTCTGGCTGTGCCGGGAAGGAACGTCCGCAGAGTACTGCGGCTAGGAAGCTGAGAGGGCCAGGGCTTGTGGGGCTGTGGAAGGGCTGCCTAGGGAAGGTGAGGGCCAGCAAGAGCTTTCAGGGCTAGCCCCTTTGGTGTGGGAGCAGTGGCTGGACGTTTCCGATTTGGGAGCTGGGCTCTGGCTGTGCCGGGAAGGAACGTCCCCACACTGCTGTGGCTAGGAAGCTCAGAGGGCCAGTGCTTGTGGGGCTGTGGAAGGGCTGCCTAGGGAAGGTGAGGGCCAGCAAGAGCTTTCAGGGCTAGCCCCTTTGGTGTGGGAGCAGTGGCTGGACGTTTCCGATTTGGGAGCTGGGCTCTGGCTGTGCCGGGAAGGAACGTCCGCAGAGTTTCGTGGCTAGGAAGCTGAGAGGGCCAGGGCTTGTGGGGCTGTGGAAGGGCTGCCTAGGGAAGGTGAGGGCCAGCAAGAGCTTTCAGGGCTAGCCCCTTTGGTGTGGGAGCAGTGGCTGGACGTTTCCGATTTGGGAGCTGGGCTCTGGCTGTGCCGGGAAGGAACGTCCGCAGAGTACTGCGGCTAGGAAGCTGAGAGGGCCAGGGATGTGGGGCTGTGGAAGGGCTGCCTAGGGAAGGTGAGGGCCAGCAAGAGCTTTCAGGGCTAGCCCCTTTCGTGTGGGAGCAGTGGCTGGACGTTTCTGATTTGGGAGCTGGCCTCTGGTTGTGTTGAGAAGGAACGTCCGCAGAGTACTGCGGCTAGGAAGCTGAGAGGGCCAGGGCTTGTGGGGCTGTGGAAGGGCTGCCTAGGGAAGGTGAGGGCCAGCAAGAGCTTTCAGGGCTAGCCCCTTTGGTGTGGGAGCAGTGGCTGGACGTTTCCGATTTGGGAGCTGGGCTGTGGCTGTGCTGAGAAGGAACGTCCGCAGAGTACTGCGGCTAGGAAGCTGAGAGGGCCAGGGCTTGTGGGGCTGTGGAAGGGCTGCCTAGGGAAGGTGAGGGCCAGCAAGAGCTTTCAGGGCTAGCCCCTTTGGTGTGGGAGCAGTGGCTGGACGTTTCCGATTTGGGAGCTGGGCTCTGGTTGTGTTAAGAAGGAACGTCCGCAGAGTACTGCTGCTAGGAAGCTGAGAGGGCCAGGGCTTGTGGGGCTGTGGAAGGGCTGCCTAGGGAAGGTGAGGGCCAGCAAGAGCTTTCAGGGCTAGCCCCTTTGGTGTGGGAGCAGTGGCTGGACGTTTCCGATTTGGGAGCTGGGCTCTGGCTGTGCTGAGAAGGAACGTCCGCAGAGTACTGCGGCTAGGAAGCTGAGAGGGCCAGGGCTTGTGGGGCTGTGGAAGGGCTGCCTAGGGAAGGTGAGGGCCAGCAAGAGCTTTCAGGGCTAGCCCCTTTGGTGTGGGAGCAGTGGCTGGACGTTTCCGATTTGGGAGCTGGGCTCTGGTTGTGTTGAGAAGGAACGTCCGCAGAGTACTGCGGCTAGGAAGCTGAGAGGGCCAGGGCTTGTGGGGCTGTGGAAGGGCTGCCTAGGGAAGGTGAGGGCCAGCAAGAGCTTTCAGGGCTAGCCCCTTTCGTGTGGGAGCAGTGGCTGGACGTTTCCGATTTGGGAGCTGGGCTCTGGCTGTGCTGAGAAGGAACGTCCGCAGAGTACTGCGGCTAGGAAGCTGAGAGGGCCAGGGCTTGTGGGGCTGTGGAAGGGCTGCCTAGGGAAGGTGAGGGCCAGCAAGGGCTTTCAGGGCTAGCCCCTTTCGTGTGGGAGCAGTGGCTGGACGTTTCCGATTTGGGAGCTGGGCTCTGGTTGTGCCGGGAAGGAACGTCCGCAGAGTACTGCGGCTAGGAAGCTGAGAGGGCCAGGGCTTGTGGGGCTGTAGAAGGGCTGCCTAGGGAAGGTGAGGGCCAGCAAGAGCTTTCAGGGCTAGCCCCTTTGGTGTGGGAGCAGTGGCTGGACGTTTCCGATTTGGGAGCTGGGCTCTGGCTGTGTTGAGAAGGAACGTCCGCAGAGTACTGCGGCTAGGAAGCTGAGAGGGCCAGTGCTTGTGGGGCTGTGGAAGGGCTGCCTAGGGAAGGTGAGGGCCAGCAAGAGCTTTCAGGGCTAGCCCCTTTGGTGTGGGAGCAGTGGCTGGACGTTTCCGATTTGGGAGCTGGGCTCTGGCTGTGCCGGGAAGGAACGTCCGCAGAGTACTGCGGCTAGGAAGCTGAGAGGGCCAGGGCTTGTGGGGCTGTGGAAGGGCTGCCTAGGGAAGGTGAGGGCCAGCAAGAGCTTTCAGGGCTAGCCCCTTTGGTGTGGGAACAGTGGCTGGACGTTTCCGATTTGGGAGCTGGGCTCTGGCTGTGCCGGGAAGGAACGTCCGCAGAGTACTGCGGCTAGGAAGCTGAGAGGGCCAGGGCTTGTGGGGCTGTGGAAGGGCTGCCTAGGGAAGGTGAGGGCCAGCAAGAGCTTTCAGGGCTAGCCCCTTTGGTGTGGGAGCAGTGGCTGGACGTTTCCGATTTGGGAGCTGGGCTCTGGCTGTGCTGAGAAGGAACGTCCGCAGAGTACTGCGGCTAGGAAGCTGAGAGGGCCAGGGCTTGTGGGGCTGTGGAAGGGCTGCCTAGGGAAGGTGAGGGCCAGCAAGGGCTTTCAGGGCTAGCCCCTTTCGTGTGGGAGCAGTGGCTGGACGTTTCCGATTTGGGAGCTGGGCTCTGGTTGTGCCGGGAAGGAACGTCCGCAGAGTACTGCGGCTAGGAAGCTGAGAGGGCCAGGGCTTGTGGGGCTGTAGAAGGGCTGCCTAGGGAAGGTGAGGGCCAGCAAGAGCTTTCAGGGCTAGCCCCTTTGGTGTGGGAGCAGTGGCTGGACGTTTCCGATTTGGGAGCTGGGCTCTGGCTGTGCCGGGAAGGAACGTCCGCAGAGTACTGCGGCTAGGAAGCTGAGAGGGCCAGGGCTTGTGGGGCTGTGGAAGGGCTGCCTAGGGAAGGTGAGGGCCAGCAAGGGCTTTCAGGGCTAGCCCCTTTCGTGTGGGAGCAGTGGCTGGACGTTTCCGATTTGGGAGCTGGGCTCTGGTTGTGCCGGGAAGGAACGTCCGCAGAGTACTGCGGCTAGGAAGCTGAGAGGGCCAGGGCTTGTGGGGCTGTAGAAGGGCTGCCTAGGGAAGGTGAGGGCCAGCAAGAGCTTTCAGGGCTAGCCCCTTTCGTGTGGGAGCAGTGGCTGGACGTTTCCGATTTGGGAGCTGGGCTCTGGCTGTGCCGGGAAGGAACGTCCGCAGAGTACTGCGGCTAGGAAGCTGAGAGGGCCAGGGCTTGTGGGGCTGTGGAAGGGCTGCCTAGGGAAGGTGAGGGCCAGCAAGGGCTTTCAGGGCTAGCCCCTTTGGTGTGGGAGCAGTGGCTGGACGTTTCCGATTTGGGAGCTGGGCTCTGGTTGTGCCGGGAAGGAACGTCCGCAGAGTACTGCGGCTAGGAAGCTGAGAGGGCCAGGGCTTGTGGGGCTGTAGAAGGGCTGCCTAGGGAAGGTGAGGGCCAGCAAGAGCTTTCAGGGCTAGCCCCTTTCGTGTGGGAGCAGTGGCTGGACGTTTCCGATTTGGGAGCTGGGCTCTGGCTGTGCCGGGAAGGAACGTCCGCAGAGTACTGCGGCTAGGAAGCTGAGAGGGCCAGGGCTTGTGGGGCTGTGGAAGGGCTGCCTAGGGAAGGTGAGGGCCAGCAAGAGCTTTCAGGGCTAGCCCCTTTGGTGTGGGAGCAGTGGCTGGACGTTTCCGATTTGGGAGCTGGGCTCTGGCTGTGCCGGGAAGGAACGTCCGCAGAGTACTGCGGCTAGGAAGCTGAGAGGGCCTGGGCTTGTGGGGCTGTGGAAGGGCTGCCTAGGGAAGGTGAGGGCCAGCAAGAGCTTTCAGGGCTAGCCCCTTTGGTGTGGGAGCAGTGGCTGGACGTTTCCGATTTGGGAGCTGGGCTCTGGCTGTGCTGAGAAGGAACGTCCGCAGAGTACTGCGGCTAGGAAGCTGAGAGGGCCAGGGCTTGTGGGGCTGTGGAAGGGCTGCCTAGGGAAGGTGAGGGCCAGCAAGGGCTTTCAGGGCTAGCCCCTTTGGTGTGGGAGCAGTGGCTGGACGTTTCCGATTTGGGAGCTGGGCTCTGGCTGTGCCGGGAAGGAACGTCCGCAGAGTACTGCGGCTAGGAAGCTGAGAGGGCCAGGGCTTGTGGGGCTGTGGAAGGGCTGCCTAGGGAAGGTGAGGGCCAGCAAGAGCTTTCAGGGCTAGCCCCTTTGGTGTGGGAGCAGTGGCTGGACGTTTCCGATTTGGGAGCTGGGCTCTGGCTGTGCCGGGAAGGAACGTCCGCAGAGTACTGCGGCTAGGAAGCTGAGAGGGCCAGGGCTTGTGGGGCTGTGGAAGGGCTGCCTAGGGAAGGTGAGGGCCAGCAAGAGCTTTCAGGGCTAGCCCCTTTGGTGTGGGAGCAGTGGCTGGACGTTTCCGATTTGGGAGCTGGGCTCTGGCTGTGCTGAGAAGGAACGTCCGCAGAGTACTGCGGCTAGGAAGCTGAGAGGGCCAGGGCTTGTGGGGCTGTGGAAGGGCTGCCTAGGGAAGGTGAGGGCCAGCAAGGGCTTTCAGGGCTAGCCCCTTTCGTGTGGGAGCAGTGGCTGGACGTTTCCGATTTGGGAGCTGGGCTCTGGTTGTGCCGGGAAGGAACGTCCGCAGAGTACTGCGGCTAGGAAGCTGAGAGGGCCAGGGCTTGTGGGGCTGTAGAAGGGCTGCCTAGGGAAGGTGAGGGCCAGCAAGAGCTTTCAGGGCTAGCCCCTTTGGTGTGGGAGCAGTGGCTGGACGTTTCCGATTTGGGAGCTGGGCTCTGGCTGTGTTGAGAAGGAACGTCCGCAGAGTACTGCGGCTAGGAAGCTGAGAGGGCCAGTGCTTGTGGGGCTGTGGAAGGGCTGCCTAGGGAAGGTGAGGGCCAGCAAGAGCTTTCAGGGCTAGCCCCTTTGGTGTGGGAGCAGTGGCTGGACGTTTCCGATTTGGGAGCTGGGCTCTGGCTGTGCCGGGAAGGAACGTCCGCAGAGTACTGCGGCTAGGAAGCTGAGAGGGCCAGTGCTTGTGGGGCTGTGGAAGGGCTGCCTAGGGAAGGTGAGGGCCAGCAAGAGCTTTCAGGGCTAGCCCCTTTGGTGTGGGAGCAGTGGCTGGACGTTTCCGATTTGGGAGCTGGGCTCTGGCTGTGCCGGGAAGGAACGTCCGCAGAGTTTCGTGGCTAGGAAGCTGAGAGGGCCAGGGCTTGTGGGGCTGTGGAAGGGCTGCCTAGGGAAGGTGAGGGTCAGCAAGAGCTTTCAGGGCTAGCCCCTTTGGTGTGGGAGCAGTGGCTGGACGTTTCCGATTTGGGAGCTGGGCTCTGGCTGTGCCGGGAAGGAACGTCCGCAGAGTACTGCGGCTAGGAAGCTGAGAGGGCCAGGGCTTGTGGGGCTGTGGAAGGGCTGCCTAGGGAAGGTGAGGGCCAGCAAGAGCTTTCAGGGCTAGCCCCTTTGGTGTGGGAGCAGTGGCTGGACGTTTCCGATTTGGGAGCTGGGCTCTGGCTGTGCCGGGAAGGAACGTCCGCAGAGTACTGCGGCTAGGAAGCTGAGAGGGCCAGGGCTTGTGGGGCTGTGGAAGGGCTGCCTAGGGAAGGTGAGGGCCAGCAAGGGCTTTCAGGGCTAGCCCCTTTCGTGTGGGAGCAGTGGCTGGACGTTTCCGATTTGGGAGCTGGGCTCTGGTTGTGCCGGGAAGGAACGTCCGCAGAGTACTGCGGCTAGGAAGCTGAGAGGGCCAGGGCTTGTGGGGCTGTGGAAGGGCTGCCTAGGGAAGGTGAGGGCCAGCAAGAGCTTTCAGGGCTAGCCCCTTTGGTGTGGGAGCAGTGGCTGGACGTTTCCGATTTGGGAGCTGGGCTCTGGCTGTGCCGGGAAGGAACGTCCGCAGAGTACTGCGGCTAGGAAGCTGAGAGGGCCAGGGCTTGTGGGGCTGTGGAAGGGCTGCCTAGGGAAGGTGAGGGCCAGCAAGAGCTTTCAGGGCTAGCCCCTTTGGTGTGGGAGCAGTGGCTGGACGTTTCCGATTTGGGAGCTGGGCTCTGGCTGTGCCGGGAAGGAACGTCCCCACACTGCTGTGGCTAGGAAGCTCAGAGGGCCAGTGCTTGTGGGGCTGTGGAAGGGCTGCCTAGGGAAGGTGAGGGCCAGCAAGAGCTTTCAGGGCTAGCCCCTTTGGTGTGGGAGCAGTGGCTGGACGTTTCCGATTTGGGAGCTGGGCTCTGGCTGTGCCGGGAAGGAACGTCCGCAGAGTTTCGTGGCTAGGAAGCTGAGAGGGCCAGGGCTTGTGGGGCTGTGGAAGGGCTGCCTAGGGAAGGTGAGGGCCAGCAAGAGCTTTCAGGGCTAGCCCCTTTGGTGTGGGAGCAGTGGCTGGACGTTTCCGATTTGGGAGCTGGGCTCTGGCTGTGCCGGGAAGGAACGTCCGCAGAGTACTGCGGCTAGGAAGCTGAGAGGGCCAGGGATGTGGGGCTGTGGAAGGGCTGCCTAGGGAAGGTGAGGGCCAGCAAGAGCTTTCAGGGCTAGCCCCTTTCGTGTGGGAGCAGTGGCTGGACGTTTCTGATTTGGGAGCTGGCCTCTGGTTGTGTTGAGAAGGAACGTCCGCAGAGTACTGCGGCTAGGAAGCTGAGAGGGCCAGGGCTTGTGGGGCTGTGGAAGGGCTGCCTAGGGAAGGTGAGGGCCAGCAAGAGCTTTCAGGGCTAGCCCCTTTGGTGTGGGAGCAGTGGCTGGACGTTTCCGATTTGGGAGCTGGGCTGTGGCTGTGCTGAGAAGGAACGTCCGCAGAGTACTGCGGCTAGGAAGCTGAGAGGGCCAGGGCTTGTGGGGCTGTGGAAGGGCTGCCTAGGGAAGGTGAGGGCCAGCAAGAGCTTTCAGGGCTAGCCCCTTTGGTGTGGGAGCAGTGGCTGGACGTTTCCGATTTGGGAGCTGGGCTCTGGTTGTGTTAAGAAGGAACGTCCGCAGAGTACTGCTGCTAGGAAGCTGAGAGGGCCAGGGCTTGTGGGGCTGTGGAAGGGCTGCCTAGGGAAGGTGAGGGCCAGCAAGAGCTTTCAGGGCTAGCCCCTTTGGTGTGGGAGCAGTGGCTGGACGTTTCCGATTTGGGAGCTGGGCTCTGGCTGTGCTGAGAAGGAACGTCCGCAGAGTACTGCGGCTAGGAAGCTGAGAGGGCCAGGGCTTGTGGGGCTGTGGAAGGGCTGCCTAGGGAAGGTGAGGGCCAGCAAGAGCTTTCAGGGCTAGCCCCTTTGGTGTGGGAGCAGTGGCTGGACGTTTCCGATTTGGGAGCTGGGCTCTGGTTGTGTTGAGAAGGAACGTCCGCAGAGTACTGCGGCTAGGAAGCTGAGAGGGCCAGGGCTTGTGGGGCTGTGGAAGGGCTGCCTAGGGAAGGTGAGGGCCAGCAAGAGCTTTCAGGGCTAGCCCCTTTCGTGTGGGAGCAGTGGCTGGACGTTTCCGATTTGGGAGCTGGGCTCTGGCTGTGCTGAGAAGGAACGTCCGCAGAGTACTGCGGCTAGGAAGCTGAGAGGGCCAGGGCTTGTGGGGCTGTGGAAGGGCTGCCTAGGGAAGGTGAGGGCCAGCAAGGGCTTTCAGGGCTAGCCCCTTTCGTGTGGGAGCAGTGGCTGGACGTTTCCGATTTGGGAGCTGGGCTCTGGTTGTGCCGGGAAGGAACGTCCGCAGAGTACTGCGGCTAGGAAGCTGAGAGGGCCAGGGCTTGTGGGGCTGTAGAAGGGCTGCCTAGGGAAGGTGAGGGCCAGCAAGAGCTTTCAGGGCTAGCCCCTTTGGTGTGGGAGCAGTGGCTGGACGTTTCCGATTTGGGAGCTGGGCTCTGGCTGTGTTGAGAAGGAACGTCCGCAGAGTACTGCGGCTAGGAAGCTGAGAGGGCCAGTGCTTGTGGGGCTGTGGAAGGGCTGCCTAGGGAAGGTGAGGGCCAGCAAGAGCTTTCAGGGCTAGCCCCTTTGGTGTGGGAGCAGTGGCTGGACGTTTCCGATTTGGGAGCTGGGCTCTGGCTGTGCCGGGAAGGAACGTCCGCAGAGTACTGCGGCTAGGAAGCTGAGAGGGCCAGGGCTTGTGGGGCTGTGGAAGGGCTGCCTAGGGAAGGTGAGGGCCAGCAAGAGCTTTCAGGGCTAGCCCCTTTGGTGTGGGAACAGTGGCTGGACGTTTCCGATTTGGGAGCTGGGCTCTGGCTGTGCCGGGAAGGAACGTCCGCAGAGTACTGCGGCTAGGAAGCTGAGAGGGCCAGGGCTTGTGGGGCTGTGGAAGGGCTGCCTAGGGAAGGTGAGGGCCAGCAAGAGCTTTCAGGGCTAGCCCCTTTGGTGTGGGAGCAGTGGCTGGACGTTTCCGATTTGGGAGCTGGGCTCTGGCTGTGCTGAGAAGGAACGTCCGCAGAGTACTGCGGCTAGGAAGCTGAGAGGGCCAGGGCTTGTGGGGCTGTGGAAGGGCTGCCTAGGGAAGGTGAGGGCCAGCAAGGGCTTTCAGGGCTAGCCCCTTTCGTGTGGGAGCAGTGGCTGGACGTTTCCGATTTGGGAGCTGGGCTCTGGTTGTGCCGGGAAGGAACGTCCGCAGAGTACTGCGGCTAGGAAGCTGAGAGGGCCAGGGCTTGTGGGGCTGTAGAAGGGCTGCCTAGGGAAGGTGAGGGCCAGCAAGAGCTTTCAGGGCTAGCCCCTTTGGTGTGGGAGCAGTGGCTGGACGTTTCCGATTTGGGAGCTGGGCTCTGGCTGTGCCGGGAAGGAACGTCCGCAGAGTACTGCGGCTAGGAAGCTGAGAGGGCCAGGGCTTGTGGGGCTGTGGAAGGGCTGCCTAGGGAAGGTGAGGGCCAGCAAGGGCTTTCAGGGCTAGCCCCTTTCGTGTGGGAGCAGTGGCTGGACGTTTCCGATTTGGGAGCTGGGCTCTGGTTGTGCCGGGAAGGAACGTCCGCAGAGTACTGCGGCTAGGAAGCTGAGAGGGCCAGGGCTTGTGGGGCTGTAGAAGGGCTGCCTAGGGAAGGTGAGGGCCAGCAAGAGCTTTCAGGGCTAGCCCCTTTCGTGTGGGAGCAGTGGCTGGACGTTTCCGATTTGGGAGCTGGGCTCTGGCTGTGCCGGGAAGGAACGTCCGCAGAGTACTGCGGCTAGGAAGCTGAGAGGGCCAGGGCTTGTGGGGCTGTGGAAGGGCTGCCTAGGGAAGGTGAGGGCCAGCAAGAGCTTTCAGGGCTAGCCCCTTTGGTGTGGGAGCAGTGGCTGGACGTTTCCGATTTGGGAGCTGGGCTCTGGCTGTGCCGGGAAGGAACGTCCGCAGAGTACTGCGGCTAGGAAGCTGAGAGGGCCAGGGCTTGTGGGGCTGTGGAAGGGCTGCCTAGGGAAGGTGAGGGCCAGCAAGAGCTTTCAGGGCTAGCCCCTTTGGTGTGGGAGCAGTGGCTGGACGTTTCCGATTTGGGAGCTGGGCTCTGGCTGTGCTGAGAAGGAACGTCCGCAGAGTACTGCGGCTAGGAAGCTGAGAGGGCCAGGGCTTGTGGGGCTGTGGAAGGGCTGCCTAGGGAAGGTGAGGGCCAGCAAGGGCTTTCAGGGCTAGCCCCTTTCGTGTGGGAGCAGTGGCTGGACGTTTCCGATTTGGGAGCTGGGCTCTGGCTGTGCCGGGAAGGAACGTCCGCAGAGTACTGCGGCTAGGAAGCTGAGAGGGCCAGGGCTTGTGGGGCTGTGGAAGGGCTGCCTAGGGAAGGTGAGGGCCAGCAAGGGCTTTCAGGGCTAGCCCCTTTGGTGTGGGAGCAGTGGCTGGACGTTTCCGATTTGGGAGCTGGGCTCTGGTTGTGCCGGGAAGGAACGTCCGCAGAGTACTGCGGCTAGGAAGCTGAGAGGGCCAGGGCTTGTGGGGCTGTAGAAGGGCTGCCTAGGGAAGGTGAGGGCCAGCAAGAGCTTTCAGGGCTAGCCCCTTTGGTGTGGGAGCAGTGGCTGGACGTTTCCGATTTGGGAGCTGGGCTCTGGCTGTGCCGGGAAGGAACGTCCGCAGAGTACTGCGGCTAGGAAGCTGAGAGGGCCAGGGCTTGTGGGGCTGTGGAAGGGCTGCCTAGGGAAGGTGAGGGCCAGCAAGAGCTTTCAGGGCTAGCCCCTTTGGTGTGGGAGCAGTGGCTGGACGTTTCCGATTTGGGAGCTGGGCTCTGGCTGTGCCGGGAAGGAACGTCCGCAGAGTACTGCGGCTAGGAAGCTGAGAGGGCCAGGGCTTGTGGGGCTGTGGAAGGGCTGCCTAGGGAAGGTGAGGGCCAGCAAGAGCTTTCAGGGCTAGCCCCTTCGGTGTGGGAACTGTGGCTGGACGTTTCCGATTTGGGAGCTGGGCTCTGGCTGTGCTGAGAAGGAACGTCCGCAGAGTACTGCGGCTAGGAAGCTGAGAGGGCCAGGGCTTGTGGGGCTGTGGAAGGGCTGCCTAGGGAAGGTGAGGGCCAGCAAGGGCTTTCAGGGCTAGCCCCTTTCGTGTGGGAGCAGTGGCTGGACGTTTCCGATTTGGGAGCTGGGCTCTGGCTGTGCCGGGAAGGAACGTCCGCAGAGTACTGCGGCTAGGAAGCTGAGAGGGCCAGGGCTTGTGGGGCTGTGGAAGGGCTGCCTAGGGAAGGTGAGGGCCAGCAAGAGCTTTCAGGGCTAGCCCCTTTGGTGTGGGAGCAGTGGCTGGACGTTTCCGATTTGGGAGCTGGGCTCTGGCTGTGCCGGGAAGGAACGTCCGCAGAGTACTGCGGCTAGGAAGCTGAGAGGGCCAGGGCTTGTGGGGCTGTGGAAGGGCTGCCTAGGGAAGGTGAGGGCCAGCAAGAGCTTTCAGGGCTAGCCCCTTTGGTGTGGGAGCAGTGGCTGGACGTTTCCGATTTGGGAGCTGGGCTCTGGCTGTGCTGAGAAGGAACGTCCGCAGAGTACTGCGGCTAGGAAGCTGAGAGGGCCAGGGCTTGTGGGGCTGTGGAAGGGCTGCCTAGGGAAGGTGAGGGCCAGCAAGAGCTTTCAGGGCTAGCCCCTTTGGTGTGGGAGCAGTGGCTGGACGTTTCCGATTTGGGAGCTGGGCTCTGGCTGTGTTGAGAAGGAACGTCCGCAGAGTACTGCGGCTAGGAAGCTGAGAGGGCCAGTGCTTGTGGGGCTGTGGAAGGGCTGCCTAGGGAAGGTGAGGGCCAGCAAGAGCTTTCAGGGCTAGCCCCTTTGGTGTGGGAGCAGTGGCTGGACGTTTCCGATTTGGGAGCTGGGCTCTGGCTGTGCCGGGAAGGAACGTCCGCAGAGTACTGCGGCTAGGAAGCTGAGAGGGCCAGTGCTTGTGGGGCTGTGGAAGGGCTGCCTAGGGAAGGTGAGGGCCAGCAAGAGCTTTCAGGGCTAGCCCCTTTGGTGTGGGAGCAGTGGCTGGACGTTTCCGATTTGGGAGCTGGGCTCTGGCTGTGCCGGGAAGGAACGTCCGCAGAGTTTCGTGGCTAGGAAGCTGAGAGGGCCAGGGCTTGTGGGGCTGTGGAAGGGCTGCCTAGGGAAGGTGAGGGTCAGCAAGAGCTTTCAGGGCTAGCCCCTTTGGTGTGGGAGCAGTGGCTGGACGTTTCCGATTTGGGAGCTGGGCTCTGGCTGTGCTGGGAAGGAACGTCCCCACACTGCTGTGGCTAGGAAGCTGAGAGGGCCAGGGCTTGTGGGGCTGTGGAAGGGCTGCCTAGGGAAGGTGAGGGCCAGCAAGAGCTTTCAGGGCTAGCCCCTTTGGTGTGGGAGCAGTGGCTGGACGTTTCCGATTTGGGAGCTGGGCTGTGGCTGTGCTGAGAAGGAACGTCCGCAGAGTACTGCGGCTAGGAAGCTGAGAGGGCCAGGGCTTGTGGGGCTGTGGAAGGGCTGCCTAGGGAAGGTGAGGGCCAGCAAGAGCTTTCAGGGCTAGCCCCTTTGGTGTGGGAGCAGTGGCTGGACGTTTCCGATTTGGGAGCTGGGCTCTGGTTGTGTTAAGAAGGAACGTCCGCAGAGTACTGCGGCTAGGAAGCTGAGAGGGCCAGGGCTTGTGGGGCTGTGGAAGGGCTGCCTAGGGAAGGTGAGGGCCAGCAAGAGCTTTCAGGGCTAGCCCCTTTGGTGTGGGAGCAGTGGCTGGACGTTTCCGATTTGGGAGCTGGGCTCTGGCTGTGCCGGGAAGGAACGTCCGCAGAGTACTGCGGCTAGGAAGCTGAGAGGGCCAGGGCTTGTGGGGCTGTGGAAGGGCTGCCTAGGGAAGGTGAGGGCCAGCAAGAGCTTTCAGGGCTAGCCCCTTTGGTGTGGGAGCAGTGGCTGGACGTTTCCGATTTGGGAGCTGGGCTCTGGCTGTGCCGGGAAGGAACGTCCGCAGAGTACTGCGGCTAGGAAGCTGAGAGGGCCAGGGCTTGTGGGGCTGTGGAAGGGCTGCCTAGGGAAGGTGAGGGCCAGCAAGGGCTTTCAGGGCTAGCCCCTTTCGTGTGGGAGCAGTGGCTGGACGTTTCCGATTTGGGAGCTGGGCTCTGGTTGTGCCGGGAAGGAACGTCCGCAGAGTACTGCGGCTAGGAAGCTGAGAGGGCCAGGGCTTGTGGGGCTGTAGAAGGGCTGCCTAGGGAAGGTGAGGGCCAGCAAGAGCTTTCAGGGCTAGCCCCTTTGGTGTGGGAGCAGTGGCTGGACGTTTCCGATTTGGGAGCTGGGCTCTGGCTGTGCCGGGAAGGAAGGTCCGCAGAGTACTGCGGCTAGGAAGCTGAGAGGGCCAGGGCTTGTGGGGCTGTGGAAGGGCTGCCTAGGGAAGGTGAGGGCCAGCAAGAGCTTTCAGGGCTAGCCCCTTTGGTGTGGGAGCAGTGGCTGGACGTTTCCGATTTGGGAGCTGGGCTCTGGCTGTGCCGGGAAGGAACGTCCCCACACTGCTGTGGCTAGGAAGCTCAGAGGGCCAGTGCTTGTGGGGCTGTGGAAGGGCTGCCTAGGGAAGGTGAGGGCCAGCAAGAGCTTTCACGGCTAGCCCCTTTGGTGTGGGAGCAGTGGCTGGACGTTTCCGATTTGGGAGCTGGGCTCTGGCTGTGCCGGGAAGGAACGTCCGCAGAGTTTCGTGGCTAGGAAGCTGAGAGGGCCAGGGCTTGTGGGGCTGTGGAAGGGCTGCCTAGGGAAGGTGAGGGTCAGCAAGAGCTTTCAGGGCTAGCCCCTTTGGTGTGGGAGCAGTGGCTGGACGTTTCCGATTTGGGAGCTGGGCTCTGGCTGTGCTGGGAAGGAACGTCCCCACACTGCTGTGGCTAGGAAGCTGAGAGGGCCAGGGCTTGTGGGGCTGTGGAAGGGCTGCCTAGGGAAGGTGAGGGCCAGCAAGAGCTTTCAGGGCTAGCCCCTTTGGTGTGGGAGCAGTGGCTGGACGTTTCCGATTTGGGAGCTGGGCTCTGGCTGTGCCGGGAAGGAACGTCCGCAGAGTACTGCGGCTAGGAAGCTGAGAGGGCCAGGGATGTGGGGCTGTGGAAGGGCTGCCTAGGGAAGGTGAGGGCCAGCAAGAGCTTTCAGGGCTAGCCCCTTTCGTGTGGGAGCAGTGGCTGGACGTTTCTGATTTGGGAGCTGGCCTCTGGTTGTGTTGAGAAGGAACGTCCGCAGAGTACTGCGGCTAGGAAGCTGAGAGGGCCAGGGCTTGTGGGGCTGTGGAAGGGCTGCCTAGGGAAGGTGAGGGCCAGCAAGAGATTTCAGGGCTAGCCCCTTTCGTGTGGGAGCAGTGGCTGGACGTTTCCGATTTGGGAGCTGGGCTGTGGCTGTGCTGAGAAGGAACGTCCGCAGAGTACTGCGGCTAGGAAGCTGAGAGGGCCAGGGCTTGTGGGGCTGTGGAAGGGCTGCCTAGGGAAGGTGAGGGCCAGCAAGAGCTTTCAGGGCTAGCCCCTTTGGTGTGGGAGCAGTGGCTGGACGTTTCCGATTTGGGAGCTGGGCTCTGGTTGTGTTAAGAAGGAACGTCCGCAGAGTACTGCTGCTAGGAAGCTGAGAGGGCCAGGGCTTGTGGGGCTGTGGAAGGGCTGCCTAGGGAAGGTGAGGGCCAGCAAGAGCTTTCAGGGCTAGCCCCTTTGGTGTGGGAGCAGTGGCTGGACGTTTCCGATTTGGGAGCTGGGCTCTGGCTGTGCTGAGAAGGAACGTCCGCAGAGTACTGCGGCTAGGAAGCTGAGAGGGCCAGGGCTTGTGGGGCTGTGGAAGGGCTGCCTAGGGAAGGTGAGGGCCAGCAAGAGCTTTCAGGGCTAGCCCCTTTGGTGTGGGAGCAGTGGCTGGACGTTTCCGATTTGGGAGCTGGGCTCTGGTTGTGTTGAGAAGGAACGTCCGCAGAGTACTGCGGCTAGGAAGCTGAGAGGGCCAGGGCTTGTGGGGCTGTGGAAGGGCTGCCTAGGGAAGGTGAGGGCCAGCAAGAGCTTTCAGGGCTAGCCCCTTTCGTGTGGGAGCAGTGGCTGGACGTTTCCGATTTGGGAGCTGGGCTCTGGCTGTGCTGAGAAGGAACGTCCGCAGAGTACTGCGGCTAGGAAGCTGAGAGGGCCAGGGCTTGTGGGGCTGTGGAAGGGCTGCCTAGGGAAGGTGAGGGCCAGCAAGGGCTTTCAGGGCTAGCCCCTTTCGTGTGGGAGCAGTGGCTGGACGTTTCCGATTTGGGAGCTGGGCTCTGGTTGTGCCGGGAAGGAACGTCCGCAGAGTACTGCGGCTAGGAAGCTGAGAGGGCCAGGGCTTGTGGGGCTGTAGAAGGGCTGCCTAGGGAAGGTGAGGGCCAGCAAGAGCTTTCAGGGCTAGCCCCTTTGGTGTGGGAGCAGTGGCTGGACGTTTCCGATTTGGGAGCTGGGCTCTGGCTGTGTTGAGAAGGAACGTCCGCAGAGTACTGCGGCTAGGAAGCTGAGAGGGCCAGGGCTTGTGGGGCTGTGGAAGGGCTGCCTAGGGAAGGTGAGGGCCAGCAAGAGCTTTCAGGGCTAGCCCCTTTGGTGTGGGAGCAGTGGCTGGACGTTTCCGATTTGGGAGCTGGGCTCTGGCTGTGCCGGGAAGGAACGTCCGCAGAGTACTGCGGCTAGGAAGCTGAGAGGGCCAGGGCTTGTGGGGCTGTGGAAGGGCTGCCTAGGGAAGGTGAGGGCCAGCAAGAGCTTTCAGGGCTAGCCCCTTTGGTGTGGGAGCAGTGGCTGGACGTTTCCGATTTGGGAGCTGGGCTCTGGCTGTGCCGGGAAGGAACGTCCGCAGAGTACTGCGGCTAGGAAGCTGAGAGGGCCAGGGCTTGTGGGGCTGTGGAAGGGCTGCCTAGGGAAGGTGAGGGCCAGCAAGAGCTTTCAGGGCTAGCCCCTTTGGTGTGGGAGCAGTGGCTGGACGTTTCCGATTTGGGAGCTGGGCTCTGGCTGTGCTGAGAAGGAACGTCCGCAGAGTACTGCGGCTAGGAAGCTGAGAGGGCCAGGGCTTGTGGGGCTGTGGAAGGGCTGCCTAGGGAAGGTGAGGGCCAGCAAGGGCTTTCAGGGCTAGCCCCTTTCGTGTGGGAGCAGTGGCTGGACGTTTCCGATTTGGGAGGTGGGCTCTGGTTGTGCCGGGAAGGAACGTCCGCAGAGTACTGCGGCTAGGAAGCTGAGAGGGCCAGGGCTTGTGGGGCTGTAGAAGGGCTGCCTAGGGAAGGTGAGGGCCAGCAAGAGCTTTCAGGGCTAGCCCCTTTGGTGTGGGAGCAGTGGCTGGACGTTTCCGATTTGGGAGCTGGGCTCTGGCTGTGTTGAGAAGGAACGTCCACAGAGTACTGCGGCTAGGAAGCTGAGAGGGCCAGTGCTTGTGGGGCTGTGGAAGGGCTGCCTAGGGAAGGTGAGGGCCAGCAAGAGCTTTCAGGGCTAGCCCCTTTGGTGTGGGAGCAGTGGCTGGACGTTTCCGATTTGGGAGCTGGGCTCTGGCTGTGCCGGGAAGGAACGTCCGCAGAGTACTGCGGCTAGGAAGCTGAGAGGGCCAGTGCTTGTGGGGCTGTGGAAGGGCTGCCTAGGGAAGGTGAGGGCCAGCAAGAGCTTTCAGGGCTAGCCCCTTTGGTGTGGGAGCAGTGGCTGGACGTTTCCGATTTGGGAGCTGGGCTCTGGCTGTGCCGGGAAGGAACGTCCGCAGAGTTTCGTGGCTAGGAAGCTGAGAGGGCCAGGGCTTGTGGGGCTGTGGAAGGGCTGCCTAGGGAAGGTGAGGGCCAGCAAGAGCTTTCAGGGCTAGCCCCTTTGGTGTGGGAGCAGTGGCTGGACGTTTCCGATTTGGGAGCTGGGCTCTGGCTGTGCTGGGAAGGAACGTCCCCACACTGCTGTGGCTAGGAAGCTGAGAGGGCCAGGGCTTGTGGGGCTGTGGAAGGGCTGCCTAGGGAAGGTGATGGCTAGCAAGAGCTTTCAGGGCTAGCCCCTTTGGTGTGGGAGCAGTGGCTGGACGTTTCCGATTTGGGAGCTGGGCTCTGGCTGTGCCGGGAAGGAACGTCCGCAGAGTACTGCGGCTAGGAAGCTGAGAGGGCCAGGGCTTGTGGGGCTGTGGAAGGGCTGCCTAGGGAAGGTGAGGGCCAGCAAGAGCTTTCAGGGCTAGCCCCTTTGGTGTGGGAGCAGTGGCTGGACGTTTCCGATTTGGGAGCTGGGCTCTGGCTGTGCTGAGAAGGAACGTCCGCAGAGTACTGTGGCTAGGAAGCTGAGAGGGCCAGGGCTTGTGGGGCTGTGGAAGGGCTGCCTAGGGAAGGTGAGGGCCAGCAAGAGGTTTCAGGGCTAGCCCCTTTGGTGTGGGAGCAGTGGCTGGACGTTTCCGATTTGGGAGCTGGGCTCTGGCTGTGCCGGGAAGGAACGTCCGCAGAGTACTGCGGCTAGGAAGCTGAGAGGGCCAGGGCTTGTGGGGCTGTGGAAGGGCTGCCTAGGGAAGGTGAGGGCCAGCAAGAGCTTTCAGGGCTAGCCCCTTTGGTGTGGGAGCAGTGGCTGGACGTTTCCGATTTGGGAGCTGGGCTCTGGCTGTGCCGGGAAGGAACGTCCGCAGAGTACTGCGGCTAGGAAGCTGAGAGGGCCAGGGCTTGTGGGGCTGTGGAAGGGCTGCCTAGGGAAGGTGAGGGCCAGCAAGAGCTTTCAGGGCTAGCCCCTTTGGTGTGGGAGCAGTGGCTGGACGTTTCCGATTTGGGAGCTGGGCTCTGGCTGTGCCGGGAAGGAACGTCCGCAGAGTACTGCGGCTAGGAAGCTGAGAGGGCCAGGGCTTGTGGGGCTGTGGAAGGGCTGCCTAGGGAAGGTGAGGGCCAGCAAGAGCTTTCAGGACTAGCCCCTTCGGTGTGGGAGCAGTGGCTGGACGTTTCCGATTTGGGAGCTGGGCTCTGGCTGTGCCGGGAAGGAACGTCCGCAGAGTACTGCGGCTAGGAAGCTGAGAGGGCCAGGGCTTGTGGGGCTGTGGAAGGGCTGCCTAGGGAAGGTGAGGGCCAGCAAGAGCTTTCAGGGCTAGCCCCTTTGGTGTGGGAGCAGTGGCTGGACGTTTCCGATTTGGGAGCTGGGCTCTGGTTGTGTTGAGAAGGAACGTCCGCAGAGTACTGCGGCTAGGAAGCTGAGAGGGCCAGGTCTTGTGGGGCTGTGGAAGGGCTGCCTAGGGAAGGTGAGGGCCAGCAAGAGCTTTCAGGGCTAGCCCCTTTGGTGTGGGAGCAGTGGCTGGACGTTTCCGATTTGGGAGCTGGGCTCTGGCTGTGCCGGGAAGGAACGTCCCCACACTGCTGTGGCTAGGAAGCTGAGAGGGCCAGGGCTTGTGGGGCTGTGGAAGGGCTGCCTAGGGAAGGTGAGGGCTAGCAAGAGCTTTCAGGGCTAGCCCCTTTCGTGTGGGAGCAGTGGCTGGACGTTTCCGATTTGGGAGCTGGGCTCTGGCTGTGCCGGGAAGGAACGTCCGCAGAGTACTGCGGCTAGGAAGCTGAGAGGGCCAGGGCTTGTGGGGCTGTGGAAGGGCTGCCTAGGGAAGGTGAGGGCCAGCAAGAGCTTTCAGGGCTAGCCCCTTTGGTGTGGGAGCAGTGGCTGGACGTTTCCGATTTGGGAGCTGGGCTCTGGCTGTGCCGGGAAGGAACGTCCGCAGAGTACTGCGGCTAGGAAGCTGAGAGGGCCAGGGCTTGTGGGGCTGTGGAAGGGCTGCCTAGGGAAGGTGAGGGCCAGCAAGAGCTTTCAGGGCTAGCCCCTTTCGTGTGGGAGCAGTGGCTGGACGTTTCCGATTTGGGAGCTGGGCTCTGGCTGTGCTGAGAAGGAACGTCCGCAGAGTACTGCGGCTAGGAAGCTGAGAGGGCCAGGGCTTGTGGGGCTGTGGAAGGGCTGCCTAGGGAAGGTGAGGGCCAGCAAGAGCTTTCAGGGCTAGCCCCTTTGGTGTGGGAGCAGTGGCTGGACGTTTCCGATTTGGGAGCTGGGCTCTGGCTGTGCCGGGAAGGAACGTCCGCAGAGTACTGCGGCTAGGAAGCTGAGAGGGCCAGGGCTTGTGGGGCTGTGGAAGGGCTGCCTAGGGAAGGTGAGGGCCAGCAAGAGCTTTCAGGGCTAGCCCCTTTGGTGTGGGAGCAGTGGCTGGACGTTTCCGATTTGGGAGGTGGGCTCTGGCTGTGTTGAGAAGGAACGTCCGCAGAGTACTGCGGCTAGGAAGCTGAGAGGGCCAGGGCTTGTGGGGCTGTGGAAGGGCTGCCTAGGGAAGGTGAGGGCCAGCAAGAGCTTTCAGGGCTAGCCCCTTTCGTGTGGGAGCAGTGGCTGGACGTTTCCGATTTGGGAGCTGGGCTCTGGCTGTGCCGGGAAGGAACGTCCGCAGAGTTTCGTGGCTAGGAAGCTGAGAGGGCCAGGGCTTGTGGGGCTGTGGAAGGGCTGCCTAGGGAAGGTGAGGGTCAGCAAGAGCTTTCAGGGCTAGCCCCTTTGGTGTGGGAGCAGTGGCTGGACGTTTCCGATTTGGGAGCTGGGCTCTGGCTGTGCCGGGAAGGAACGTCCCCACACTGCTGTGGCTAGGAAGCTGAGAGGGCCAGTGCTTGTGGGGCTGTGGAAGGGCTGCCTAGGGAAGGTGAGGGCCAGCAAGAGCTTTCAGGGCTAGCCCCTTTCGTGTGGGAGCAGTGGCTGGACGTTTCCGATTTGGGAGCTGGGCTCTGCCTGTGCCGGGAAGGAACGTCCGCAGAGTACTGCGGCTAGGAAGCTGAGAGGGCCAGGGCTTGTGGGGCTGTGGAAGGGCTGCCTAGGGAAGGTGAGGGCCAGCAAGAGCTTTCAGGGCTAGCCCCTTTGGTGTGGGAGCAGTGGCTGGACGTTTCCGATTTGGGAGCTGGGCTCTGGCTGTGCCGGGAAGGAACGTCCGCAGAGTACTGCGGCTAGGAAGCTGAGAGGGCCAGGGCTTGTGGGGCTGTGGAAGGGCTGCCTAGGGAAGGTGAGGGCCAGCAAGAGCTTTCAGGGCTAGCCCCTTTGGTGTGGGAGCAGTGGCTGGACGTTTCCGATTTGGGAGCTGGGCTCTGGCTGTGCCGGGAAGGAACGTCCGCAGAGTACTGCGGCTAGGAAGCTGAGAGGGCCAGGGCTTGTGGGGCTGTGGAAGGGCTGCCTAGGGAAGGTGAGGGCCAGCAAGAGCTTTCAGGGCTAGCCCCTTTGGTGTGGGAGCAGTGGCTGGACGTTTCCGATTTGGGAGCTGGGCTCTGGCTGTGCTGAGAAGGAACGTCCGCAGAGTACTGCGGCTAGGAAGCTGAGAGGGCCAGTGCTTGTGGGGCTGTGGAAGGGCTGCCTAGGGAAGGTGAGGGCCAGCAAGAGCTTTCAGGGCTAGCCCCTTTGGTGTGGGAGCAGTGGCTGGACGTTTCCGATTTGGGAGCTGGGCTCTGGCTGTGCCGGGAAGGAACGTCCGCAGAGTACTGCGGCTAGGAAGCTGAGAGGGCCAGGGCTTGTGGGGCTGTGGAAGGGCTGCCTAGGGAAGGTGAGGGCCAGCAAGAGCTTTCAGGGCTAGCCCCTTTGGTGTGGGAGCAGTGGCTGGACGTTTCCGATTTGGGAGCTGGGCTCTGGCTGTGCCGGGAAGGAACGTCCGCAGAGTTTCGTGGCTAGGAAGCTGAGAGGGCCAGGGCTTGTGGGGCTGTGGAAGGGCTGCCTAGGGAAGGTGAGGGTCAGCAAGAGCTTTCAGGGCTAGCCGCTTTGGTGTGGGAGCAGTGGCTGGACGTTTCCGATTTGGGAGCTGGGCTCTGGCTGTGCTGGGAAGGAACGTCCCCACACTGCTGTGGCTAGGAAGCTGAGAGGGCCAGGGCTTGTGGGGCTGTGGAAGGGCTGCCTAGGGAAGGTGAGGGCTAGCAAGAGCTTTCAGGGCTAGCCCCTTTGGTGTGGGAGCAGTGGCTGGACGTTTCCGATTTGGGAGCTGGGCTCTGGCTGTGCCGGGAAGGAACGTCCGCAGAGTACTGCGGCTAGGAAGCTGAGAGGGCCAGGGCTTGTGGGGCTGTGGAAGGGCTGCCTAGGGAAGGTGAGCGCCAGCAAGAGCTTTCAGGGCTAGCCCCTTTGTGTGGGAGCAGTGGCTGGACGTTTCCGATTTGGGAGCTGGGCTCTGGCTGTGCCGGGAAGGAACGTCCGCAGAGTACTGTGGCTAGGAAGCTGAGAGGGCCAGGGCTTGTGGGGCTGTGGAAGGGCTGCCTAGGGAAGGTGAGGGCCAGCAAGAGCTTTCAGGGCTAGCCCCTTTGGTGTGGGAGCAGTGGCTGGACGTTTCCGATTTGGGAGCTGGGCTCTGGTTTTGTTGAGAAGGAACGTCCGCAGAGTACTGCGGCTAGGAAGCTGAGAGGGCCAGGGCTTGTGGGGCTGTGGAAGGGCTGCCTAGGGAAGGTGAGGGCCAGCAAGAGCTTTCAGGGCTAGCCCCTTTGGTGTGGGAGCAGTGGCTGGACGTTTCCGATTTGGGAGCTGGGCTCTGGCTGTGCCGGGAAGGAACGTCCGCAGAGTACTGCGGCTAGGAAGCTGAGAGGGCCAGGGCTTGTGGGGCTGTGGAAGGGCTGCCTAGGGAAGGTGAGGGCCAGCAAGAGCTTTCAGGGCTAGCCCCTTTGGTGTGGGAGCAGTGGCTGGACGTTTCCGATTTGGGAGCTGGGCTCTGGCTGTGCCGGGAAGGAACGTCCGCAGAGTACTGCGGCTAGGAAGCTGAGAGGGCCAGGGCTTGTGGGGCTGTGGAAGGGCTGCCTAGGGAAGGTGAGCGCCAGCAAGAGCTTTCAGGGCTAGCCCCTTTCGTGTGGGAGCAGTGGCTGGACGTTTCCGATTTGGGAGCTGGGCTCTGGCTGTGCCGGGAAGGAACGTCTGCAGAGTACTGCGGCTAGGAAGCTGAGAGGGCCAGGGCTTGTGGGGCTGTGGAAGGGCTGCCTAGGGAAGGTGAGGGCCAGCAAGAGCTTTCAGGGCTAGCCCCTTTCGTGTGGGAGCAGTGGCTGGACGTTTCCGATTTGGGAGCTGGGCTCTGGCTGTGCCGGGAAGGAACGTCCGCAGAGTACTGCGGCTAGGAAGCTGAGAGGGCCAGGGCTTGTGGGGCTGTGGAAGGGCTGCCTAGGGAAGGTGAGGGCCAGCAAGAGCTTTCAGGGCTAGCCCCTTTGGTGTGGGAGCAGTGGCTGGACGTTTCCGATTTGGGAGCTGGGCTCTGGCTGTGCCGGGAAGGAACGTCCGCAGAGTACTGTGGCTAGGAAGCTGAGAGGGCCAGGGCTTGTGGGGCTGTGGAAGGGCTGCCTAGGGAAGGTGAGGGCCAGCAAGAGCTTTCAGGGCTAGCCCCTTTGGTGTGGGAGCAGTGGCTGGACGTTTCCGATTTGGGAGCTGGGCTCTGGCTGTGCCGGGAAGGAACGTCCGCAGAGTACTGCGGCTAGGAAGCTGAGAGGGCCAGGGCTTGTGGGGCTGTGGAAGGGCTGCCTAGGGAAGGTGAGGGCCAGCAAGAGCTTTCAGGGCTAGCCCCTTTCGTGTGGGAGCAGTGGCTGGACGTTTCCGATTTGGGAGCTGGGCTCTGGCTGTGCCGGGAAGGAACGTCCGCAGAGTACTGCGGCTAGGAAGCTGAGAGGGCCAGGGCTTGTGGGGCTGTGGAAGGGCTGCCTAGGGAAGGTGAGGGCCAGCAAGAGCTTTCAGGGCTAGCCCCTTTGGTGTGGGAGCAGTGGCTGGACGTTTCCGATTTGGGAGCTGGGCTCTGGCTGTGCCGGGAAGGAACGTCCGCAGAGTACTGCGGCTAGGAAGCTGAGAGGGCCAGGGCTTGTGGGGCTGTGGAAGGGCTGCCTAGGGAAGGTGAGGGCCAGCAAGAGCTTTCAGGGCTAGCCCCTTTGGTGTGGGAGCAGTGGCTGGACGTTTCCGATTTGGGAGCTGGGCTCTGGCTGTGCCGGGAAGGAACGTCCGCAGAGTACTGCGGCTAGGAAGCTGAGAGGGCCAGGGCTTGTGGGGCTGTGGAAGGGCTGCCTAGGGAAGGTGAGGGCCAGCAAGAGCTTTCAGGGCTAGCCCCTTTGGTGTGGGAGCAGTGGCTGGACGTTTCCGATTTGGGAGCTGGGCTCTGGTTGTGCTGAGAAGGAACGTCCGCAGAGTACTGTGGCTAGGAAGCTGAGAGGGCCAGGGCTTGTGGGGCTGTGGAAGGGCTGCCTAGGGAAGGTGAGGGCCAGCAAGAGCTTTCAGGGCTAGCCCCTTTGGTGTGGGAGCAGTGGCTGGACGTTTCCGATTTGGGAGCTGGGCTCTGGCTGTGCCGGGAAGGAACGTCCGCAGAGTACTGCGGCTAGGAAGCTGAGAGGGCCAGGGCTTGTGGGGCTGTAGAAGGGCTGCCTAGGGAAGGTGAGGGCCAGCAAGAGCTTTCAGGGCTAGCCCCTTTGGTGTGGGAGCAGTGGCTGGACGTTTCCGATTTGGGAGCTGGGCTCTGGTTGTGTTGAGAAGGAACGTCCGCAGAGTACTGCGGCTAGGAAGCTGAGAGGGCCAGTGCTTGTGGGGCTGTGGAAGGGCTGCCTAGGGAAGGTGAGGGCCAGCAAGAGCTTTCACGGCTAGCCCCTTTGGTGTGGGAGCAGTGGCTGGACGTTTCCGATTTGGGAGCTGGGCTCTGGCTGTGCCGGGAAGGAACGTCCGCAGAGTTTCGTGGCTAGGAAGCTGAGAGGGCCAGGGCTTGTGGGGCTGTGGAAGGGCTGCCTAGGGAAGGTGAGGGCCAGCAAGAGCTTTCAGGGCTAGCCCCTTTGGTGTGGGAGCAGTGGCTGGACGTTTCCGATTTGGGAGCTGGGCTCTGGCTGTGCCGGGAAGGAACGTCCCCACACTGCTGTGGCTAGGAAGCTCAGAGGGCCAGGGCTTGTGGGGCTGTGGAAGGGCTGCCTAGGGAAGGTGAGGGCTAGCAAGAGCTTTCAGGGCTAGCCCCTTTGGTGTGGGAGCAGTGGCTGGACGTTTCCGATTTGGGAGCTGGGCTCTGGCTGTGCCGGGAAGGAACGTCCGCAGAGTACTGCGGCTAGGAAGCTGAGAGGGCCAGGGCTTGTGGGGCTGTGGAAGGGCTGCCTAGGGAAGGTGAGGGCCAGCAAGAGCTTTCAGGGCTAGCCCCTTTGGTGTGGGAGCAGTGGCTGGACGTTTCCGATTTGGGAGCTGGGCTCTGGCTGTGCCGGGAAGGAACGTCCGCAGAGTACTGCGGCTAGGAAGCTGAGAGGGCCAGGGCTTGTGGGGCTGTGGAAGGGCTGCCTAGGGAAGGTGAGGGCCAGCAAGAGCTTTCAGGGCTAGCCCCTTTCGTGTGGGAGCAGTGGCTGGACGTTTCCGATTTGGGAGCTGGGCTGTGGCTGTGCTGAGAAGGAACGTCCGCAGAGTACTGCGGCTAGGAAGCTGAGAGGGCCAGGGCTTGTGGGGCTGTGGAAGGGCTGCCTAGGGAAGGTGAGGGCCAGCAAGAGCTTTCAGGGCTAGCCCCTTTGGTGTGGGAGCAGTGGCTGGACGTTTCCGATTTGGGAGCTGGGCTCTGGCTGTGCCGGGAAGGAACGTCCCCACACTGCTGTGGCTAGGAAGCTGAGAGGGCCAGTGCTTGTGGGGCTGTGGAAGGGCTGCCTAGGGAAGGTGAGGGCCAGCAAGAGCTTTCAGGGCTAGCCCCTTTCGTGTGGGAGCAGTGGCTGGACGTTTCCGATTTGGGAGCTGGGCTCTGGCTGTGCCGGGAAGGAACGTCCGCAGAGTACTGCGGCTAGGAAGCTGAGAGGGCCAGGGCTTGTGGGGCTGTGGAAGGGCTGCCTAGGGAAGGTGAGGGCCAGCAAGAGCTTTCAGGGCTAGCCCCTTTGGTGTGGGAGCAGTGGCTGGACGTTTCCGATTTGGGAGCTGGGCTCTGGCTGTGCCGGGAAGGAACGTCCGCAGAGTACTGCGGCTAGGAAGCTGAGAGGGCCAGGGCTTGTGGGGCTGTGGAAGGGCTGCCTAGGGAAGGTGAGGGCCAGCAAGAGCTTTCAGGGCTAGCCCCTTTGGTGTGGGAGCAGTGGCTGGACGTTTCCGATTTGGGAGCTGGGCTCTGGCTGTGCCGGGAAGGAACGTCCGCAGAGTACTGCGGCTAGGAAGCTGAGAGGGCCAGGGCTTGTGGGGCTGTGGAAGGGCTGCCTAGGGAAGGTGAGGGCCAGCAAGAGCTTTCAGGGCTAGCCCCTTTGGTGTGGGAGCAGTGGCTGGACGTTTCCGATTTGGGAGCTGGGCTCTGGCTGTGCTGAGAAGGAACGTCCGCAGAGTACTGCGGCTAGGAAGCTGAGAGGGCCAGTGCTTGTGGGGCTGTGGAAGGGCTGCCTAGGGAAGGTGAGGGCCAGCAAGAGCTTTCAGGGCTAGCCCCTTTGGTGTGGGAGCAGTGGCTGGACGTTTCCGATTTGGGAGCTGGGCTCTGGCTGTGCCGGGAAGGAACGTCCGCAGAGTACTGCGGCTAGGAAGCTGAGAGGGCCAGGGCTTGTGGGGCTGTGGAAGGGCTGCCTAGGGAAGGTGAGGGCCAGCAAGAGCTTTCAGGGCTAGCCCCTTTGGTGTGGGAGCAGTGGCTGGACGTTTCCGATTTGGGAGCTGGGCTCTGGCTGTGCCGGGAAGGAACGTCCGCAGAGTTTCGTGGCTAGGAAGCTGAGAGGGCCAGGGCTTGTGGGGCTGTGGAAGGGCTGCCTAGGGAAGGTGAGGGCCAGCAAGAGCTTTCAGGGCTAGCCCCTTTCGTGTGGGAGCAGTGGCTGGACGTTTCCGATTTGGGAGCTGGGCTCTGGCTGTGCTGGGAAGGAACGTCCCCACACTGCTGTGGCTAGGAAGCTGAGAGGGCCAGGGCTTGTGGGGCTGTGGAAGGGCTGCCTAGGGAAGGTGATGGCTAGCAAGAGCTTTCAGGGCTAGCCCCTTTGGTGTGGGAGCAGTGGCTGGACGTTTCCGATTTGGGAGCTGGGCTCTGGCTGTGCCGGGAAGGAACGTCCGCAGAGTACTGCGGCTAGGAAGCTGAGAGGGCCAGGGCTTGCGGGGCTGTGGAAGGGCTGCCTAGGGAAGGTGAGGGCCAGCAAGAGCTTTCAGGGCTAGCCCCTTTGGTGTGGGAGCAGTGGCTGGACGTTTCCGATTTGGGAGCTGGGCTCTGGCTGTGCCGGGAAGGAACGTCCGCAGAGTACTGCGGCTAGGAAGCTGAGAGGGCCAGGGCTTGTGGGGCTGTGGAAGGGCTGCCTAGGGAAGGTGAGGGCCAGCAAGAGCTTTCAGGGCTAGCCCCTTTCGTGTGGGAGCAGTGGCTGGACGTTTCCGATTTGGGAGCTGGGCTCTGGCTGTGCCGGGAAGGAAGGTCCGCAGAGTACTGCGGCTAGGAAGCTGAGAGGGCCAGGGCTTGTGGGGCTGTGGAAGGGCTGCCTAGGGAAGGTGAGGGCCAGCAAGAGCTTTCAGGGCTAGCCCCTTTGGTGTGGGAGCAGTGGCTGGACGTTTCCGATTTGGGAGCTGGGCTCTGGCTGTGCCGGGAAGGAACGTCCGCAGAGTACTGTGGCTAGGAAGCTGAGAGGGCCAGGGCTTGTGGGGCTGTGGAAGGGCTGCCTAGGGAAGGTGAGGGCCAGCAAGAGCTTTCAGGGCTAGCCCCTTTGGTGTGGGAGCAGTGGCTGGACGTTTCCGATTTGGGAGCTGGGCTCTGGCTGTGCCGGGAAGGAACGTCCGCAGAGTACTGCGGCTAGGAAGCTGAGAGGGCCAGGGCTTGTGGGGCTGTGGAAGGGCTGCCTAGGGAAGGTGAGGGCCAGCAAGAGCTTTCAGGGCTAGCCCCTTTGGTGTGGGAGCAGTGGCTGGACGTTTCCGATTTGGGAGCTGGGCTCTGGCTGTGCCGGGAAGGAACGTCCGCAGAGTACTGCGGCTAGGAAGCTGAGAGGGCCAGGGCTTGTGGGGCTGTGGAAGGGCTGCCTAGGGAAGGTGAGGGCCAGCAAGAGCTTTCAGGGCTAGCCCCTTTGGTGTGGGAGCAGTGGCTGGACGTTTCCGATTTGGGAGCTGGGCTCTGGCTGTGCTGAGAAGGAACGTCCGCAGAGTACTGCGGCTAGGAAGCTGAGAGGGCCAGTGCTTGTGGGGCTGTGGAAGGGCTGCCTAGGGAAGGTGAGGGCCAGCAAGAGCTTTCAGGGCTAGCCCCTTTGGTGTGGGAGCAGTGGCTGGACGTTTCCGATTTGGGAGCTGGGCTCTGGCTGTGCCGGGAAGGAACGTCCGCAGAGTACTGCGGCTAGGAAGCTGAGAGGGCCAGGGCTTGTGGGGCTGTGGAAGGGCTGCCTAGGGAAGGTGAGGGCCAGCAAGAGCTTTCAGGGCTAGCCCCTTTGGTGTGGGAGCAGTGGCTGGACGTTTCCGATTTGGGAGCTGGGCTCTGGCTGTGCCGGGAAGGAACGTCCGCAGAGTTTCGTGGCTAGGAAGCTGAGAGGGCCAGGGCTTGTGGGGCTGTGGAAGGGCTGCCTAGGGAAGGTGAGGGCCAGCAAGAGCTTTCAGGGCTAGCCCCTTTCGTGTGGGAGCAGTGGCTGGACGTTTCCGATTTGGGAGCTGGGCTCTGGCTGTGCTGGGAAGGAACGTCCCCACACTGCTGTGGCTAGGAAGCTGAGAGGGCCAGGGCTTGTGGGGCTGTGGAAGGGCTGCCTAGGGAAGGTGATGGCTAGCAAGAGCTTTCAGGGCTAGCCCCTTTGGTGTGGGAGCAGTGGCTGGACGTTTCCGATTTGGGAGCTGGGCTCTGGCTGTGCCGGGAAGGAACGTCCGCAGAGTACTGCGGCTAGGAAGCTGAGAGGGCCAGGGCTTGTGGGGCTGTGGAAGGGCTGCCTAGGGAAGGTGAGGGCCAGCAAGAGCTTTCAGGGCTAGCCCCTTTGGTGTGGGAGCAGTGGCTGGACGTTTCCGATTTGGGAGCTGGGCTCTGGCTGTGCCGGGAAGGAACGTCCGCAGAGTACTGCGGCTAGGAAGCTGAGAGGGCCAGGGCTTGTGGGGCTGTGGAAGGGCTGCCTAGGGAAGGTGAGGGCCAGCAAGAGCTTTCAGGGCTAGCCCCTTTGGTGTGGGAGCAGTGGCTGGACGTTTCCGATTTGGGAGCTGGGCTCTGGCTGTGCCGGGAAGGAACGTCCGCAGAGTACTGCGGCTAGGAAGCTGAGAGGGCCAGGGCTTGTGGGGCTGTGGAAGGGCTGCCTAGGGAAGGTGAGGGCCAGCAAGAGCTTTCAGGGCTAGCCCCTTTGGTGTGGGAGCAGTGGCTGGACGTTTCCGATTTGGGAGCTGGGCTCTGGCTGTGCCGGGAAGGAACGTCCGCACACTGCTGTGGCTAGGAAGCTCAGAGGGCCAGGGCTTGTGGGGCTGTGGAAGGGCTGCCTAGGGAAGGTGAGGGCCAGCAAGAGCTTTCAGGGCTAGCCCCTTTGGTGTGGGAGCAGTGGCTGGACGTTTCCGATTTGGGAGCTGGGCTCTGGCTGTGCCGGGAAGGAACGTCCGCAGAGTACTGCGGCTAGGAAGCTGAGAGGGCCAGGGCTTGTGGGGCTGTGGAAGGGCTGCCTAGGGAAGGTGAGGGCCAGCAAGAGCTTTCAGGGCTAGCCCCTTTGGTGTGGGAGCAGTGGCTGGACGTTTCCGATTTGGGAGCTGGGCTCTGGCTGTGCCGGGAAGGAACGTCCGCAGAGTACTGCGGCTAGGAAGCTGAGAGGGCCAGGGCTTGTGGGGCTGTGGAAGGGCTGCCTAGGGAAGGTGAGGGCCAGCAAGAGCTTTCAGGGCTAGCCCCTTTGGTGTGGGAGCAGTGGCTGGACGTTTCCGATTTGGGAGCTGGGCTCTGGCTGTGCCGGGAAGGAACGTCCGCAGAGTACTGCGGCTAGGAAGCTGAGAGGGCCAGGGCTTGTGGGGCTGTGGAAGGGCTGCCTAGGGAAGGTGAGGGCCAGCAAGAGCTTTCAGGGCTAGCCCCTTTGGTGTGGGAGCAGTGGCTGGACGTTTCCGATTTGGGAGCTGGGCTCTGGCTGTGCCGGGAAGGAACGTCCGCAGAGTACTGCGGCTAGGAAGCTGAGAGGGCCAGGGCTTGTGGGGCTGTGGAAGGGCTGCCTAGGGAAGGTGAGGGCCAGCAAGAGCTTTCAGGGCTAGCCCCTTTGGTGTGGGAGCAGTGGCTGGACGTTTCCGATTTGGGAGCTGGGCTCTGGTTGTGCTGAGAAGGAACGTCCGCAGAGTACTGTGGCAAGGAAGCTGAGAGGGCCAGGGCTTGTGGGGCTGTGGAAGGGCTGCCTAGGGAAGGTGAGGGCCAGCAAGAGCTTTCAGGGCTAGCCCCTTTGGTGTGGGAGCAGTGGCTGGACGTTTCCGATTTGGGAGCTGGGCTCTGGCTGTGCCGGGAAGGAACGTCCGCAGAGTACTGCGGCTAGGAAGCTGAGAGGGCCAGTGCTTGTGGGGCTGTGGAAGGGCTGCCTAGGGAAGGTGAGGGCCAGCAAGAGCTTTCACGGCTAGCCCCTTTGGTGTGGGAGCAGTGGCTGGACGTTTCCGATTTGGGAGCTGGGCTCTGGCTGTGCCGGGAAGGAACGTCCGCAGAGTTTCGTGGCTAGGAAGCTGAGAGGGCCAGGGCTTGTGGGGCTGTGGAAGGGCTGCCTAGGGAAGGTGAGGGCCAGCAAGAGCTTTCAGGGCTAGCCCCTTTGGTGTGGGAGCAGTGGCTGGACGTTTCCGATTTGGGAGCTGGGCTCTGGCTGTGCCGGGAAGGAACGTCCCCACACTGCTGTGGCTAGGAAGCTCAGAGGGCCAGGGCTTGTGGGGCTGTGGAAGGGCTGCCTAGGGAAGGTGAGGGCTAGCAAGAGCTTTCAGGGCTAGCCCCTTTGGTGTGGGAGCAGTGGCTGGACGTTTCCGATTTGGGAGCTGGGCTCTGGCTGTGCCGGGAAGGAACGTCCGCAGAGTACTGCGGCTAGGAAGCTGAGAGGGCCAGGGCTTGTGGGGCTGTGGAAGGGCTGCCTAGGGAAGGTGAGGGCCAGCAAGAGCTTTCAGGGCTAGCCCCTTTCGTGTGGGAGCAGTGGCTGGACGTTTCCGATTTGGGAGCTGGGCTCTGGCTGTGCCGGGAAGGAACGTCCGCAGAGTACTGCGGCTAGGAAGCTGAGAGGGCCAGGGCTTGTGGGGCTGTGGAAGGGCTGCCTAGGGAAGGTGAGGGCCAGCAAGAGCTTTCAGGGCTAGCCCCTTTCGTGTGGGAGCAGTGGCTGGACGTTTCCGATTTGGGAGCTGGGCTCTGGCTGTGCTGAGAAGGAACGTCCGCAGAGTACTGCGGCTAGGAAGCTGAGAGGGCCAGGGCTTGTGGGGCTGTGGAAGGGCTGCCTAGGGAAGGTGAGGGCCAGCAAGAGCTTTCAGGGCTAGCCCCTTTGGTGTGGGAGCAGTGGCTGGACGTTTCCGATTTGGGAGCTGGGCTCTGGCTGTGCCGGGAAGGAACGTCCGCAGAGTACTGCGGCTAGGAAGCTGAGAGGGCCAGGGCTTGTGGGGCTGTGGAAGGGCTGCCTAGGGAAGGTGAGGGCCAGCAAGAGCTTTCAGGGCTAGCCCCTTTGGTGTGGGAGCAGTGGCTGGACGTTTCCGATTTGGGAGGTGGGCTCTGGCTGTGTTGAGAAGGAACGTCCGCAGAGTACTGCGGCTAGGAAGCTGAGAGGGCCAGGGCTTGTGGGGCTGTGGAAGGGCTGCCTAGGGAAGGTGAGGGCCAGCAAGAGCTTTCAGGGCTAGCCCCTTTGGTGTGGGAGCAGTGGCTGGACGTTTCCGATTTGGGAGCTGGGCTCTGGCTGTGCCGGGAAGGAACGTCCGCAGAGTTTCGTGGCTAGGAAGCTGAGAGGGCCAGGGCTTGTGGGGCTGTGGAAGGGCTGCCTAGGGAAGGTGAGGGTCAGCAAGAGCTTTCAGGGCTAGCCCCTTTGGTGTGGGAGCAGTGGCTGGACGTTTCCGATTTGGGAGGTGGGCTCTGGCTGTGCCGGGAAGGAACGTCCCCACACTGCTGTGGCTAGGAAGCTGAGAGGGCCAGTGCTTGTGGGGCTGTGGAAGGGCTGCCTAGGGAAGGTGAGGGCCAGCAAGAGCTTTCAGGGCTAGCCCCTTTGGTGTGGGAGCAGTGGCTGGACGTTTCCGATTTGGGAGCTGGGCTCTGGCTGTGCCGGGAAGGAACGTCCGCAGAGTACTGCGGCTAGGAAGCTGAGAGGGCCAGGGCTTGTGGGGCTGTGGAAGGGCTGCCTAGGGAAGGTGAGGGCCAGCAAGAGCTTTCAGGGCTAGCCCCTTTCGTGTGGGAGCAGTGGCTGGACGTTTCCGATTTGGGAGGTGGGCTCTGGTTGTGTTGAGAAGGAACGTCCGCAGAGTACTGCGGCTAGGAAGCTGAGAGGGCCAGGGCTTGTGGGGCTGTGGAAGGGCTGCCTAGGGAAGGTGAGGGCCAGCAAGAGCTTTCAGGGCTAGCCCCTTTCGTGTGGGAGCAGTGGCTGGACGTTTCCGATTTGGGAGCTGGGCTGTGGCTGTGCTGAGAAGGAACGTCCGCAGAGTACTGCGGCTAGGAAGCTGAGAGGGCCAGGGCTTGTGGGGCTGTGGAAGGGCTGCCTAGGGAAGGTGAGGGCCAGCAAGAGCTTTCAGGGCTAGCCCCTTTGGTGTGGGAGCAGTGGCTGGACGTTTCCGATTTGGGAGCTGGGTCTGGCTGTGCTGAGAAGGAACGTCCGCAGAGTACTGCGGCTAGGAAGCTGAGAGGGCCAGGGCTTGTGGGGCTGTGGAAGGGCTGCCTAGGGAAGGTGAGGGCCAGCAAGAGCTTTCAGGGCTAGCCCCTTTGGTGTGGGAGCAGTGGCTGGACGTTTCCGATTTGGGAGCTGGGCTCTGGTTGTGTTGAGAAGGAACGTCCGCAGAGTACAGCGGCTAGGAAGCTGAGAGGGCCAGGGCTTGTGGGGCTGTGGAAGGGCTGCCTAGGGAAGGTGAGGGCCAGTAAGAGCTTTCAGGGCTAGCCCCTTTCGTGTGGGAGCAGTGGCTGGACGTTTCCGATTTGGGAGGTGGGCTCTGGCTGTGCTGAGAAGGAACGTCCGCAGAGTACTGCGGCTAGGAAGCTGAGAGGGCCAGGGCTTGTGGGGCTGTGGAAGGGCTGCCTAGGGAAGGTGAGGGCCAGCAAGGGCTTTCAGGGCTAGCCCCTTTCGTGTGGGAGCAGTGGCTGGACGTTTCCGATTTGGGAGCTGGGCTCTGGCTGTGTTGAGAAGGAACGTCCGCAGAGTACTGCGGCTAGGAAGCTGAGAGGGCCAGTGCTTGTGGGGCTGTGGAAGGGCTGCCTAGGGAAGGTGAGGGCCAGCAAGAGCTTTCAGGGCTAGCCCCTTTGGTGTGGGAGCAGTGGCTGGACGTTTCCGATTTGGGAGCTGGGCTCTGGCTGTGCCGGGAAGGAACGTCCGCAGAGTACTGCGGCTAGGAAGCTGAGAGGGCCAGGGCTTGTGGGGCTGTGGAAGGGCTGCCTAGGGAAGGTGAGGGCCAGCAAGAGCTTTCAGGGCTAGCCCCTTTCGTGTGGGAGCAGTGGCTGGACGTTTCCGATTTGGGAGCTGGGCTCTGGCTGTGCCGGGAAGGAACGTCCGCAGAGTACTGCGGCTAGGAAGCTGAGAGGGCCAGGGCTTGTGGGGCTGTGGAAGGGCTGCCTAGGGAAGGTGAGGGCCAGCAAGAGCTTTCAGGGCTAGCCCCTTTGGTGTGGGAGCAGTGGCTGGACGTTTCCGATTTGGGAGCTGGGCTCTGGCTGTGCCGGGAAGGAACGTCCGCAGAGTACTGCTGCTAGGAAGCTGAGAGGGCCAGGGCTTGTGGGGCTGTGGAAGGGCTGCCTAGGGAAGGTGAGGGCCAGCAAGAGCTTTCAGGGCTAGCCCCTTTCGTGTGGGAGCAGTGGCTGGACGTTTCCGATTTGGGAGGTGGGCTCTGGCTGTGTTGAGAAGGAACGTCCGCAGAGTACTGCGGCTAGGAAGCTGAGAGGGCCAGGGCTTGTGGGGCTGTGGAAGGGCTGCCTAGGGAAGGTGAGGGCCAGCAAGAGCTTTCAGGGCTAGCCCCTTTGGTGTGGGAGCAGTGGCTGGACGTTTCCGATTTGGGAGCTGGGCTCTGGCTGTGCCGGGAAGGAACGTCCGCAGAGTTTCGTGGCTAGGAAGCTGAGAGGGCCAGGGCTTGTGGGGCTGTGGAAGGGCTGCCTAGGGAAGGTGAGGGTCAGCAAGAGCTTTCAGGGCTAGCCCCTTTGGTGTGGGAGCAGTGGCTGGACGTTTCCGATTTGGGAGCTGGGCTCTGGGTGTGCCAGGAAGGAACGTCCCCACACTGCTGTGGCTAGGAAGCTGAGAGGGCCAGTGCTTGTGGGGCTGTGGAAGGGCTGCCTAGGGAAGGTGAGGGCCAGCAAGAGCTTTCAGGGCTAGCCCCTTTCGTGTGGGAGCAGTGGCTGGACGTTTCCGATTTGGGAGCTGGGCTCTGGCTGTGCCGGGAAGGAACGTCCGCAGAGTACTGCGGCTAGGAAGCTGAGAGGGCCAGGGCTTGTGGGGCTGTGGAAGGGCTGCCTAGGGAAGGTGAGGGCCAGCAAGAGCTTTCAGGGCTAGCCCCTTTGGTGTGGGAGCAGTGGCTGGACGTTTCCGATTTGGGAGGTGGGCTCTGGCTGTGCTGAGAAGGAACGTCCGCAGAGTACTGCGGCTAGGAAGCTGAGAGGGCCAGGGATGTGGGGCTGTGGAAGGGCTGCCTAGGGAAGGTGAGGGCCAGCAAGAGCTTTCAGGGCTAGCCCCTTTCGTGTGGGAGCAGTGGCTGGACGTTTCTGATTTGGGAGCTGGGCTCTGGTTGTGTTGAGAAGGAACGTCCGCAGAGTACTGCGGCTAGGAAGCTGAGAGGGCCAGGGCTTGTGGGGCTGTGGAAGGGCTGCCTAGGGAAGGTGAGGGCCAGCAAGAGCTTTCAGGGCTAGCCCCTTTCGTGTGGGAGCAGTGGCTGGACGTTTCCGATTTGGGAGCTGGGCTGTGGCTGTGCTGAGAAGGAACGTCCGCAGAGTACTGCGGCTAGGAAGCTGAGAGGGCCAGGGCTTGTGGGGCTGTGGAAGGGCTGCCTAGGGAAGGTGAGGGCCAGCAAGAGCTTTCAGGGCTAGCCCCTTTGGTGTGGGAGCAGTGGCTGGACGTTTCCGATTTGGGAGCTGGGCTCTGGTTGTGTTAAGAAGGAACGTCCGCAGAGTACTGCTGCTAGGAAGCTGAGAGGGCCAGGGCTTGTGGGGCTGTGGAAGGGCTGCCTAGGGAAGGTGAGGGCCAGCAAGAGCTTTCAGGGCTAGCCCCTTTGGTGTGGGAGCAGTGGCTGGACGTTTCCGATTTGGGAGCTGGGTCTGGCTGTGCTGAGAAGGAACGTCCGCAGAGTACTGCGGCTAGGAAGCTGAGAGGGCCAGGGCTTGTGGGGCTGTGGAAGGGCTGCCTAGGGAAGGTGAGGGCCAGCAAGAGCTTTCAGGGCTAGCCCCTTTGGTGTGGGAGCAGTGGCTGGACGTTTCCGATTTGGGAGCTGGGCTCTGGTTGTGTTGAGAAGGAACGTCCGCAGAGTACTGCGGCTAGGAAGCTGAGAGGGCCAGGGCTTGTGGGGCTGTGGAAGGGCTGCCTAGGGAAGGTGAGGGCCAGTAAGAGCTTTCAGGGCTAGCCCCTTTCGTGTGGGAGCAGTGGCTGGACGTTTCCGATTTGGGAGGTGGGCTCTGGCTGTGCTGAGAAGGAACGTCCGCAGAGTACTGCGGCTAGGAAGCTGAGAGGGCCAGGGCTTGTGGGGCTGTGGAAGGGCTGCCTAGGGAAGGTGAGGGCCAGCAAGGGCTTTCAGGGCTAGCCCCTTTCGTGTGGGAGCAGTGGCTGGACGTTTCCGATTTGGGAGCTGGGCTCTGGCTGTGTTGAGAAGGAACGTCCGCAGAGTACTGCGGCTAGGAAGCTGAGAGGGCCAGGGCTTGTGGGGCTGTGGAAGGGCTGCCTAGGGAAGGTGAGGGCCAGCAAGAGCTTTCAGGGCTAGCCCCTTTGGTGTGGGAGCAGTGGCTGGACGTTTCCGATTTGGGAGGTGGGCTCTGGTTGTGTTGAGAAGGAACGTCCGCAGAGTACTGCGGCTAGGAAGCTGAGAGGGCCAGGGCTTGTGGGGCTGTGGAAGGGCTGCCTAGGGAAGGTGAGGGCCAGCAAGAGCTTTCAGGGCTAGCCCCTTTGGTGTGGGAGCAGTGGCTGGACGTTTCCGATTTGGGAGCTGGGCTCTGGCTGTGCCGGGAAGGAACGTCCGCAGAGTACTGCGGCTAGGAAGCTGAGAGGGCCAGGGCTTGTGGGGCTGTGGAAGGGCTGCCTAGGGAAGGTGAGGGCCAGCAAGAGCTTTCAGGGCTAGCCCCTTTCGTGTGGGAGCAGTGGCTGGACGTTTCCGATTTGGGAGCTGGGCTCTGGCTGTGCTGAGAAGGAACGTCCGCAGAGTACTGCGGCTAGGAAGCTGAGAGGGCCAGGGCTTGTGGGGCTGTGGAAGGGCTGCCTAGGGAAGGTGAGGGCCAGCAAGGGCTTTCAGGGCTAGCCCCTTTCGTGTGGGAGCAGTGGCTGGACGTTTCCGATTTGGGAGCTGGGCTCTGGTTGTGCCGGGAAGGAACGTCCGCAGAGTACTGCGGCTAGGAAGCTGAGAGGGCCAGGGCTTGTGGGGCTGTAGAAGGGCTGCCTAGGGAAGGTGAGGGCCAGCAAGAGCTTTCAGGGCTAGCCCCTTTGGTGTGGGAGCAGTGGCTGGACGTTTCCGATTTGGGAGCTGGGCTCTGGCTGTGTTGAGAAGGAACGTCCGCAGAGTACTGCGGCTAGGAAGCTGAGAGGGCCAGTGCTTGTGGGGCTGTGGAAGGGCTGCCTAGGGAAGGTGAGGGCCAGCAAGAGCTTTCAGGGCTAGCCCCTTTGGTGTGGGAGCAGTGGCTGGACGTTTCCGATTTGGGAGCTGGGCTGTGGCTGTGCTGAGAAGGAACGTCCGCAGAGTTTCGTGGCTAGGAAGCTGAGAGGGCCAGGGCTTGTGGGGCTGTGGAAGGGCTGCCTAGGGAAGGTGAGGGTCAGCAAGAGCTTTCAGGGCTAGCCCCTTTGGTGTGGGAGCAGTGGCTGGACGTTTCCGATTTGGGAGCTGGGCTCTGGCTGTGCTGGGAAGGAACGTCCCCACACTGCTGTGGCTAGGAAGCTGAGAGGGCCAGGGCTTGTGGGGCTGTGGAAGGGCTGCCTAGGGAAGGTGATGGCTAGCAAGAGCTTTCAGGGCTAGCCCCTTTCGTGTGGGAGCAGTGGCTGGACGTTTCCGATTTGGGAGCTGGGCTCTGGCTGTGCCGGGAACGAACGTCCGCAGAGTACTGCGGCTAGGAAGCTGAGAGGGCCAGGGCTTGTGGGGCTGTGGAAGGGCTGCCTAGGGAAGGTGAGGGCCAGCAAGAGCTTTCAGGGCTAGCCCCTTTGGTGTGGGAGCAGTGGCTGGACGTTTCTGATTTGGGAGCTGGGCTCTGGTTGTGTTGAGAAGGAACGTCCGCAGAGTACAGCGGCTAGGAAGCTGAGAGGGCCAGGGCTTGTGGGGCTGTGGAAGGGCTGCCTAGGGAAGGTGAGGGCCAGCAAGAGCTTTCAGGGCTAGCCCCTTTGGTGTGGGAGCAGTGGCTGGACGTTTCCGATTTGGGAGCTGGGCTCTGGCTGTGCCGGGAAGGAACGTCCGCAGAGTACTGCGGCTAGGAAGCTGAGAGGGCCAGGGCTTGTGGGGCTGTGGAAGGGCTGCCTAGGGAAGGTGAGGGCCAGCAAGAGCTTTCAGGGCTAGCCCCTTTGGTGTGGGAGCAGTGGCTGGACGTTTCCGATTTGGGAGGTGGGCTCTGGTTGTGTTGAGAAGGAACGTCCGCAGAGTACTGCGGCTAGGAAGCTGAGAGGGCCAGTGCTTGTGGGGCTGTGGAAGGGCTGCCTAGGGAAGGTGAGGGCCAGCAAGAGCTTTCAGGGCTAGCCCCTTTCGTGTGGGAGCAGTGGCTGGACGTTTCCGATTTGGGAGCTGGGCTCTGGCTGTGCCGGGAAGGAACGTCCGCAGAGTACTGCGGCTAGGAAGCTGAGAGGGCCAGGGCTTGTGGGGCTGTGGAAGGGCTGCCTAGGGAAGGTGAGGGCCAGCAAGAGGTTTCAGGGCTAGCCCCTTTGGTGTGGGAGCAGTGGCTGGACGTTTCCGATTTGGGAGCTGGGCTCTGGGTGTGCCAGGAAGGAACGTCCCCACACTTCTGTCGCTAGGAAGCTGAGAGGGCCAGGGCTTGTGGGGCTGTGGAAGGGCTGCCTAGGGAAGGTGAGGGCCAGCAAGAGCTTTCAGGGCTAGCCCCTTTCGTGTGGGAGCAGTGGCTGGACGTTTCCGATTTGGGAGCTGGGCTCTGGCTGTGCCGGGAAGGAACGTCCGCAGAGTACTGCGGCTAGGAAGCTGAGAGGGCCAGGGCTTGTGGGGCTGTGGAAGGGCTGCCTAGGGAAGGTGAGGGCCAGCAAGAGCTTTCAGGGCTAGCCCCTTTGGTGTGGGAGCAGTGGCTGGACGTTTCCGATTTGGGAGGTGGGCTCTGGCTGTGCTGAGAAGGAACGTCCGCAGAGTACTGCGGCTAGGAAGCTGAGAGGGCCAGGGATGTGGGGCTGTGGAAGGGCTGCCTAGGGAAGGTGAGGGCCAGCAAGAGCTTTCAGGGCTAGCCCCTTTGGTGTGGGAGCAGTGGCTGGACGTTTCCGATTTGGGAGCTGGGCTCTGGTTGTGTTAAGAAGGAACGTCCGCAGAGTACTGCTGCTAGGAAGCTGAGAGGGCCAGGGCTTGTGGGGCTGTGGAAGGGCTGCCTAGGGAAGGTGAGGGCCAGCAAGAGCTTTCAGGGCTAGCCCCTTTGGTGTGGGAGCAGTGGCTGGACGTTTCCGATTTGGGAGCTGGGTCTGGCTGTGCTGAGAAGGAACGTCCGCAGAGTACTGCGGCTAGGAAGCTGAGAGGGCCAGGGCTTGTGGGGCTGTGGAAGGGCTGCCTAGGGAAGGTGAGGGCCAGCAAGAGCTTTCAGGGCTAGCCCCTTTGGTGTGGGAGCAGTGGCTGGACGTTTCCGATTTGGGAGCTGGGCTCTGGTTGTGTTGAGAAGGAACGTCCGCAGAGTACTGCGGCTAGGAAGCTGAGAGGGCCAGGGCTTGTGGGGCTGTGGAAGGGCTGCCTAGGGAAGGTGAGGGCCAGCAAGAGCTTTCAGGGCTAGCCCCTTTCGTGTGGGAGCAGTGGCTGGACGTTTCCGATTTGGGAGGTGGGCTCTGGCTGTGCTGAGAAGGAACGTCCGCAGAGTACTGCGGCTAGGAAGCTGAGAGGGCCAGGGCTTGTGGGGCTGTGGAAGGGCTGCCTAGGGAAGGTGAGGGCCAGCAAGGGCTTTCAGGGCTAGCCCCTTTCGTGTGGGAGCAGTGGCTGGACGTTTCCGATTTGGGAGCTGGGCTCTGGTTGTGCCGGGAAGGAACGTCCGCAGAGTACTGCGGCTAGGAAGCTGAGAGGGCCAGGGCTTGTGGGGCTGTAGAAGGGCTGCCTAGGGAAGGTGAGGGCCAGGAAGAGCTTTCAGGGCTAGCCCCTTTGGTGTGGGAGCAGTGGCTGGACGTTTCCGATTTGGGAGCTGGGCTCTGGTTGTGTTGAGAAGGAACGTCCGCAGAGTACTGCGGCTAGGAAGCTGAGAGGGCCAGGGCTTGTGGGGCTGTGGAAGGGCTGCCTAGGGAAGGTGAGGGCCAGCAAGAGCTTTCAGGGCTAGCCCCTTTGGTGTGGGAGCAGTGGCTGGACGTTTCCGATTTGGGAGCTGGGCTCTGGCTGTGCCGGGAAGGAACGTCCGCAGAGTACTGCGGCTAGGAAGCTGAGAGGGCCAGGGCTTGTGGGGCTGTGGAAGGGCTGCCTAGGGAAGGTGAGGGCCAGCAAGAGCTTTCAGGGCTAGCCCCTTTGGTGTGGGAGCAGTGGCTGGACGTTTCCGATTTGGGAGCTGGGCTCTGGCTGTGCTGAGAAGGAACGTCCGCAGAGTACTGCGGCTAGGAAGCTGAGAGGGCCAGGGCTTGTGGGGCTGTGGAAGGGCTGCCTAGGGAAGGTGAGGGCCAGCAAGGGCTTTCAGGGCTAGCCCCTTTCGTGTGGGAGCAGTGGCTGGACGTTTCCGATTTGGGAGCTGGGCTCTGGCTGTGCCGGGAACGAACGTCCGCAGAGTACTGCGGCTAGGAAGCTGAGAGGGCCAGGGCTTGTGGGGCTGTGGAAGGGCTGCCTAGGGAAGGTGAGGGCCAGCAAGAGCTTTCAGGGCTAGCCCCTTTGGTGTGGGAGCAGTGGCTGGACGTTTCTGATTTGGGAGCTGGGCTCTGGTTGTGTTGAGAAGGAACGTCCGCAGAGTACAGCGGCTAGGAAGCTGAGAGGGCCAGGGCTTGTGGGGCTGTGGAAGGGCTGCCTAGGGAAGGTGAGGGCCAGCAAGAGCTTTCAGGGCTAGCCCCTTTGGTGTGGGAGCAGTGGCTGGACGTTTCCGATTTGGGAGCTGGGCTCTGGCTGTGCCGGGAAGGAACGTCCGCAGAGTACTGCGGCTAGGAAGCTGAGAGGGCCAGGGCTTGTGGGGCTGTGGAAGGGCTGCCTAGGGAAGGTGAGCGCCAGCAAGAGCTTTCAGGGCTAGCCCCTTTGGTGTGGGAGCAGTGGCTGGACGTTTCCGATTTGGGAGGTGGGCTCTGGTTGTGTTGAGAAGGAACGTCCGCAGAGTACTGCGGCTAGGAAGCTGAGAGGGCCAGTGCTTGTGGGGCTGTGGAAGGGCTGCCTAGGGAAGGTGAGGGCCAGCAAGAGCTTTCAGGGCTAGCCCCTTTCGTGTGGGAGCAGTGGCTGGACGTTTCCGATTTGGGAGCTGGGCTCTGGCTGTGCCGGGAAGGAACGTCCGCAGAGTACTGCGGCTAGGAAGCTGAGAGGGCCAGGGCTTGTGGGGCTGTGGAAGGGCTGCCTAGGGAAGGTGAGGGCCAGCAAGAGGTTTCAGGGCTAGCCCCTTTGGTGTGGGAGCAGTGGCTGGACGTTTCCGATTTGGGAGCTGGGCTCTGGGTGTGCCAGGAAGGAACGTCCCCACAATGCTGTGGCTAGGAAGCTGAGAGGGCCAGTGCTTGTGGGGCTGTGGAAGGGCTGCCTAGGGAAGGTGAGGGCCAGCAAGAGCTTTCAGGGCTAGCCCCTTTCGTGTGGGAGCAGTGGCTGGACGTTTCCGATTTGGGAGCTGGGCTCTGGCTGTGCCGGGAAGGAACGTCCGCAGAGTACTGCGGCTAGGAAGCTGAGAGGGCCAGGGCTTGTGGGGCTGTGGAAGGGCTGCCTAGGGAAGGTGAGGGCCAGCAAGAGCTTTCAGGGCTAGCCCCTTTGGTGTGGGAGCAGTGGCTGGACGTTTCCGATTTGGGAGCTGGGCTCTGGTTGTGTTAAGAAGGAACGTCCGCAGAGTACTGCTGCTAGGAAGCTGAGAGGGCCAGGGCTTGTGGGGCTGTGGAAGGGCTGCCTAGGGAAGGTGAGGGCCAGCAAGAGCTTTCAGGGCTAGCCCCTTTGGTGTGGGAGCAGTGGCTGGACGTTTCCGATTTGGGAGCTGGGTCTGGCTGTGCTGAGAAGGAACGTCCGCAGAGTACTGCGGCTAGGAAGCTGAGAGGGCCAGGGCTTGTGGGGCTGTGGAAGGGCTGCCTAGGGAAGGTGAGGGCCAGCAAGAGCTTTCAGGGCTAGCCCCTTTGGTGTGGGAGCAGTGGCTGGACGTTTCCGATTTGGGAGCTGGGCTCTGGTTGTGTTGAGAAGGAACGTCCGCAGAGTACTGCGGCTAGGAAGCTGAGAGGGCCAGGGCTTGTGGGGCTGTGGAAGGGCTGCCTAGGGAAGGTGAGGGCCAGTAAGAGCTTTCAGGGCTAGCCCCTTTCGTGTGGGAGCAGTGGCTGGACGTTTCCGATTTGGGAGGTGGGCTCTGGCTGTGCTGAGAAGGAACGTCCGCAGAGTACTGCGGCTAGGAAGCTGAGAGGGCCAGGGCTTGTGGGGCTGTGGAAGGGCTGCCTAGGGAAGGTGAGGGCCAGCAAGGGCTTTCAGGGCTAGCCCCTTTCGTGTGGGAGCAGTGGCTGGACGTTTCCGATTTGGGAGCTGGGCTCTGGTTGTGCCGGGAAGGAACGTCCGCAGAGTACTGCGGCTAGGAAGCTGAGAGGGCCAGGGCTTGTGGGGCTGTAGAAGGGCTGCCTAGGGAAGGTGAGGGCCAGGAAGAGCTTTCAGGGCTAGCCCCTTTGGTGTGGGAGCAGTGGCTGGACGTTTCCGATTTGGGAGCTGGGCTCTGGCTGTGTTGAGAAGGAACGTCCGCAGAGTACTGCGGCTAGGAAGCTGAGAGGGCCAGTGCTTGTGGGGCTGTGGAAGGGCTGCCTAGGGAAGGTGAGGGCCAGCAAGAGCTTTCAGGGCTAGCCCCTTTGGTGTGGGAGCAGTGGCTGGACGTTTCCGATTTGGGAGGTGGGCTCTGGTTGTGTTGAGAAGGAACGTCCGCAGAGTACTGCGGCTAGGAAGCTGAGAGGGCCAGGGCTTGTGGGGCTGTGGAAGGGCTGCCTAGGGAAGGTGAGGGCCAGCAAGAGCTTTCAGGGCTAGCCCCTTTGGTGTGGGAGCAGTGGCTGGACGTTTCCGATTTGGGAGCTGGGCTCTGGCTGTGCCGGGAAGGAACGTCCGCAGAGTACTGCGGCTAGGAAGCTGAGAGGGCCAGGGCTTGTGGGGCTGTGGAAGGGCTGCCTAGGGAAGGTGAGGGCCAGCAAGAGCTTTCAGGGCTAGCCCCTTTGGTGTGGGAGCAGTGGCTGGACGTTTCCGATTTGGGAGCTGGGCTCTGGCTGTGCTGAGAAGGAACGTCCGCAGAGTACTGCGGCTAGGAAGCTGAGAGGGCCAGGGCTTGTGGGGCTGTGGAAGGGCTGCCTAGGGAAGGTGAGGGCCAGCAAGGGCTTTCAGGGCTAGCCCCTTTCGTGTGGGAGCAGTGGCTGGACGTTTCCGATTTGGGAGCTGGGCTCTGGCTGTGCCGGGAACGAACGTCCGCAGAGTACTGCGGCTAGGAAGCTGAGAGGGCCAGGGCTTGTGGGGCTGTGGAAGGGCTGCCTAGGGAAGGTGAGGGCCAGCAAGAGCTTTCAGGGCTAGCCCCTTTGGTGTGGGAGCAGTGGCTGGACGTTTCTGATTTGGGAGCTGGGCTCTGGTTGTGTTGAGAAGGAACGTCCGCAGAGTACAGCGGCTAGGAAGCTGAGAGGGCCAGGGCTTGTGGGGCTGTGGAAGGGCTGCCTAGGGAAGGTGAGGGCCAGCAAGAGCTTTCAGGGCTAGCCCCTTTGGTGTGGGAGCAGTGGCTGGACGTTTCCGATTTGGGAGCTGGGCTCTGGCTGTGCCGGGAAGGAACGTCCGCAGAGTACTGCGGCTAGGAAGCTGAGAGGGCCAGGGCTTGTGGGGCTGTGGAAGGGCTGCCTAGGGAAGGTGAGGGCCAGCAAGAGCTTTCAGGGCTAGCCCCTTTGGTGTGGGAGCAGTGGCTGGACGTTTCCGATTTGGGAGGTGGGCTCTGGTTGTGTTGAGAAGGAACGTCCGCAGAGTACTGCGGCTAGGAAGCTGAGAGGGCCAGTGCTTGTGGGGCTGTGGAAGGGCTGCCTAGGGAAGGTGAGGGCCAGCAAGAGCTTTCAGGGCTAGCCCCTTTCGTGTGGGAGCAGTGGCTGGACGTTTCCGATTTGGGAGCTGGGCTCTGGCTGTGCCGGGAAGGAACGTCCGCAGAGTACTGCGGCTAGGAAGCTGAGAGGGCCAGGGCTTGTGGGGCTGTGGAAGGGCTGCCTAGGGAAGGTGAGGGCCAGCAAGAGGTTTCAGGGCTAGCCCCTTTGGTGTGGGAGCAGTGGCTGGACGTTTCCGATTTGGGAGCTGGGCTCTGGGTGTGCCAGGAAGGAACGTCCCCACACTGCTGTGGCTAGGAAGCTGAGAGGGCCAGTGCTTGTGGGGCTGTGGAAGGGCTGCCTAGGGAAGGTGAGGGCCAGCAAGAGCTTTCAGGGCTAGCCCCTTTCGTGTGGGAGCAGTGGCTGGACGTTTCCGATTTGGGAGCTGGGCTCTGGCTGTGCCGGGAAGGAACGTCCGCAGAGTACTGCGGCTAGGAAGCTGAGAGGGCCAGGGCTTGTGGGGCTGTGGAAGGGCTGCCTAGGGAAGGTGAGGGCCAGCAAGAGCTTTCAGGGCTAGCCCCTTTGGTGTGGGAGCAGTGGCTGGACGTTTCCGATTTGGGAGGTGGGCTCTGGCTGTGCTGAGAAGGAACGTCCGCAGAGTACTGCGGCTAGGAAGCTGAGAGGGCCAGGGATGTGGGGCTGTGGAAGGGCTGCCTAGGGAAGGTGAGGGCCAGCAAGAGCTTTCAGGGCTAGCCCCTTTGGTGTGGGAGCAGTGGCTGGACGTTTCCGATTTGGGAGCTGGGCTCTGGTTGTGTTAAGAAGGAACGTCCGCAGAGTACTGCTGCTAGGAAGCTGAGAGGGCCAGGGCTTGTGGGGCTGTGGAAGGGCTGCCTAGGGAAGGTGAGGGCCAGCAAGAGCTTTCAGGGCTAGCCCCTTTGGTGTGGGAGCAGTGGCTGGACGTTTCCGATTTGGGAGCTGGGTCTGGCTGTGCTGAGAAGGAACGTCCGCAGAGTACTGCGGCTAGGAAGCTGAGAGGGCCAGGGCTTGTGGGGCTGTGGAAGGGCTGCCTAGGGAAGGTGAGGGCCAGCAAGAGCTTTCAGGGCTAGCCCCTTTGGTGTGGGAGCAGTGGCTGGACGTTTCCGATTTGGGAGCTGGGCTCTGGTTGTGTTGAGAAGGAACGTCCGCAGAGTACTGCGGCTAGGAAGCTGAGAGGGCCAGGGCTTGTGGGGCTGTGGAAGGGCTGCCTAGGGAAGGTGAGGGCCAGTAAGAGCTTTCAGGGCTAGCCCCTTTCGTGTGGGAGCAGTGGCTGGACGTTTCCGATTTGGGAGGTGGGCTCTGGCTGTGCTGAGAAGGAACGTCCACAGAGTACTGCGGCTAGGAAGCTGAGAGGGCCAGGGCTTGTGGGGCTGTGGAAGGGCTGCCTAGGGAAGGTGAGGGCCAGCAAGGGCTTTCAGGGCTAGCCCCTTTCGTGTGGGAGCAGTGGCTGGACGTTTCCGATTTGGGAGCTGGGCTCTGGTTGTGCCGGGAAGGAACGTCCGCAGAGTACTGCGGCTAGGAAGCTGAGAGGGCCAGGGCTTGTGGGGCTGTAGAAGGGCTGCCTAGGGAAGGTGAGGGCCAGGAAGAGCTTTCAGGGCTAGCCCCTTTGGTGTGGGAGCAGTGGCTGGACGTTTCCGATTTGGGAGCTGGGCTCTGGCTGTGTTGAGAAGGAACGTCCGCAGAGTACTGCGGCTAGGAAGCTGAGAGGGCCAGTGCTTGTGGGGCTGTGGAAGGGCTGCCTAGGGAAGGTGAGGGCCAGCAAGAGCTTTCAGGGCTAGCCCCTTTGGTGTGGGAGCAGTGGCTGGACGTTTCCGATTTGGGAGGTGGGCTCTGGTTGTGTTGAGAAGGAACGTCCGCAGAGTACTGCGGCTAGGAAGCTGAGAGGGCCAGGGCTTGTGGGGCTGTGGAAGGGCTGCCTAGGGAAGGTGAGGGCCAGCAAGAGCTTTCAGGGCTAGCCCCTTTGGTGTGGGAGCAGTGGCTGGACGTTTCCGATTTGGGAGCTGGGCTCTGGCTGTGCCGGGAAGGAACGTCCGCAGAGTACTGCGGCTAGGAAGCTGAGAGGGCCAGGGCTTGTGGGGCTGTGGAAGGGCTGCCTAGGGAAGGTGAGGGCCAGCAAGAGCTTTCAGGGCTAGCCCCTTTGGTGTGGGAGCAGTGGCTGGACGTTTCCGATTTGGGAGCTGGGCTCTGGCTGTGCTGAGAAGGAACGTCCGCAGAGTACTGCGGCTAGGAAGCTGAGAGGGCCAGGGCTTGTGGGGCTGTGGAAGGGCTGCCTAGGGAAGGTGAGGGCCAGCAAGGGCTTTCAGGGCTAGCCCCTTTCGTGTGGGAGCAGTGGCTGGACGTTTCCGATTTGGGAGCTGGGCTCTGGTTGTGCCGGGAAGGAACGTCCGCAGAGTACTGCGGCTAGGAAGCTGAGAGGGCCAGGGCTTGTGGGGCTGTAGAAGGGCTGCCTAGGGAAGGTGAGGGCCAGCAAGAGCTTTCAGGGCTAGCCCCTTTGGTGTGGGAGCAGTGGCTGGACGTTTCCGATTTGGGAGCTGGGCTCTGGCTGTGCCGGGAAGGAACGTCCGCAGAGTACTGCGGCTAGGAAGCTGAGAGGGCCAGGGCTTGTGGGGCTGTGGAAGGGCTGCCTAGGGAAGGTGAGGGCCAGCAAGAGCTTTCAGGGCTAGCCCCTTTGGTGTGGGAGCAGTGGCTGGACGTTTCCGATTTGGGAGGTGGGCTCTGGCTGTGCTGAGAAGGAACGTCCGCAGAGTACTGCGGCTAGGAAGCTGAGAGGGCCAGGGATGTGGGGCTGTGGAAGGGCTGCCTAGGGAAGGTGAGGGCCAGCAAGAGCTTTCAGGGCTAGCCCCTTTGGTGTGGGAGCAGTGGCTGGACGTTTCCGATTTGGGAGCTGGGCTCTGGTTGTGTTAAGAAGGAACGTCCGCAGAGTACTGCTGCTAGGAAGCTGAGAGGGCCAGGGCTTGTGGGGCTGTGGAAGGGCTGCCTAGGGAAGGTGAGGGCCAGCAAGAGCTTTCAGGGCTAGCCCCTTTGGTGTGGGAGCAGTGGCTGGACGTTTCCGATTTGGGAGCTGGGTCTGGCTGTGCTGAGAAGGAACGTCCGCAGAGTACTGCGGCTAGGAAGCTGAGAGGGCCAGGGCTTGTGGGGCTGTGGAAGGGCTGCCTAGGGAAGGTGAGGGCCAGCAAGAGCTTTCAGGGCTAGCCCCTTTGGTGTGGGAGCAGTGGCTGGACGTTTCCGATTTGGGAGCTGGGCTCTGGTTGTGTTGAGAAGGAACGTCCGCAGAGTACTGCGGCTAGGAAGCTGAGAGGGCCAGGGCTTGTGGGGCTGTGGAAGGGCTGCCTAGGGAAGGTGAGGGCCAGTAAGAGCTTTCAGGGCTAGCCCCTTTCGTGTGGGAGCAGTGGCTGGACGTTTCCGATTTGGGAGGTGGGCTCTGGCTGTGCTGAGAAGGAACGTCCACAGAGTACTGCGGCTAGGAAGCTGAGAGGGCCAGGGCTTGTGGGGCTGTGGAAGGGCTGCCTAGGGAAGGTGAGGGCCAGCAAGGGCTTTCAGGGCTAGCCCCTTTCGTGTGGGAGCAGTGGCTGGACGTTTCCGATTTGGGAGCTGGGCTCTGGTTGTGCCGGGAAGGAACGTCCGCAGAGTACTGCGGCTAGGAAGCTGAGAGGGCCAGGGCTTGTGGGGCTGTAGAAGGGCTGCCTAGGGAAGGTGAGGGCCAGGAAGAGCTTTCAGGGCTAGCCCCTTTGGTGTGGGAGCAGTGGCTGGACGTTTCCGATTTGGGAGCTGGGCTCTGGCTGTGTTGAGAAGGAACGTCCGCAGAGTACTGCGGCTAGGAAGCTGAGAGGGCCAGTGCTTGTGGGGCTGTGGAAGGGCTGCCTAGGGAAGGTGAGGGCCAGCAAGAGCTTTCAGGGCTAGCCCCTTTGGTGTGGGAGCAGTGGCTGGACGTTTCCGATTTGGGAGGTGGGCTCTGGTTGTGTTGAGAAGGAACGTCCGCAGAGTACTGCGGCTAGGAAGCTGAGAGGGCCAGGGCTTGTGGGGCTGTGGAAGGGCTGCCTAGGGAAGGTGAGGGCCAGCAAGAGCTTTCAGGGCTAGCCCCTTTGGTGTGGGAGCAGTGGCTGGACGTTTCCGATTTGGGAGCTGGGCTCTGGCTGTGCCGGGAAGGAACGTCCGCAGAGTACTGCGGCTAGGAAGCTGAGAGGGCCAGGGCTTGTGGGGCTGTGGAAGGGCTGCCTAGGGAAGGTGAGGGCCAGCAAGAGCTTTCAGGGCTAGCCCCTTTGGTGTGGGAGCAGTGGCTGGACGTTTCCGATTTGGGAGCTGGGCTCTGGCTGTGCTGAGAAGGAACGTCCGCAGAGTACTGCGGCTAGGAAGCTGAGAGGGCCAGGGCTTGTGGGGCTGTGGAAGGGCTGCCTAGGGAAGGTGAGGGCCAGCAAGGGCTTTCAGGGCTAGCCCCTTTCGTGTGGGAGCAGTGGCTGGACGTTTCCGATTTGGGAGCTGGGCTCTGGTTGTGCCGGGAAGGAACGTCCGCAGAGTACTGCGGCTAGGAAGCTGAGAGGGCCAGGGCTTGTGGGGCTGTAGAAGGGCTGCCTAGGGAAGGTGAGGGCCAGCAAGAGCTTTCAGGGCTAGCCCCTTTGGTGTGGGAGCAGTGGCTGGACGTTTCCGATTTGGGAGCTGGGCTCTGGCTGTGTTGAGAAGGAACGTCCGCAGAGTACTGCGGCTAGGAAGCTGAGAGGGCCAGTGCTTGTGGGGCTGTGGAAGGGCTGCCTAGGGAAGGTGAGGGCCAGCAAGAGGTTTCAGGGCTAGCCCCTTTCGTGTGGGAGCAGTGGCTGGACGTTTCCGATTTGGGAGCTGGGCTCTGGCTGTGCCGGGAAGGAACGTCCGCAGAGTTTCGTGGCTAGGAAGCTGAGAGGGCCAGGGCTTGTGGGGCTGTGGAAGGGCTGCCTAGGGAAGGTGAGGGTCAGCAAGAGCTTTCAGGGCTAGCCCCTTTGGTGTGGGAGCAGTGGCTGGACGTTTCCGATTTGGGAGCTGGGCTCTGGCTGTGCTGGGAAGGAACGTCCCCACACTGCTGTGGCTAGGAAGCTGAGAGGGCCAGGGCTTGTGGGGCTGTGGAAGGGCTGCCTAGGGAAGGTGATGGCTAGCAAGAGCTTTCAGGGCTAGCCCCTTTCGTGTGGGAGCAGTGGCTGGACGTTTCCGATTTGGGAGCTGGGCTCTGGCTGTGCCGGGAAGGAAGGTCCGCAGAGTACTGCGGCTAGGAAGCTGAGAGGGCCAGGGCTTGTGGGGCTGTGGAAGGGCTGCCTAGGGAAGGTGAGGGCCAGCAAGAGCTTTCAGGGCTAGCCCCTTTGGTGTGGGAGCAGTGGCTGGACGTTTCCGATTTGGGAGCTGGGCTCTGGTTGTATTGAGAAGGAACGTCCGCAGAGTACTGCGGCTAGGAAGCTGAGAGGGCCAGGGCTTGTGGGGCTGTGGAAGGGCTGCCTAGGGAAGGTGAGGGCCAGCAAGAGCTTTCAGGGCTAGCCCCTTTGGTGTGGGAGCAGTGGCTGGACGTTTCTGATTTGGGAGCTGGGCTCTGGTTGTGTTGAGAAGGAACGTCCGCAGAGTACAGCGGCTAGGAAGCTGAGAGGGCCAGGGCTTGTGGGGCTGTGGAAGGGCTGCCTAGGGAAGGTGAGGGCCAGCAAGAGCTTTCAGGGCTAGCCCCTTTGGTGTGGGAGCAGTGGCTGGACGTTTCCGATTTGGGAGCTGGGCTCTGGCTGTGCCGGGAAGGAACGTCCGCAGAGTACTGCGGCTAGGAAGCTGAGAGGGCCAGGGCTTGTGGGGCTGTGGAAGGGCTGCCTAGGGAAGGTGAGGGCCAGCAAGAGCTTTCAGGGCTAGCCCCTTTGGTGTGGGAGCAGTGGCTGGACGTTTCCGATTTGGGAGGTGGGCTCTGGTTGTGTTGAGAAGGAACGTCCGCAGAGTACTGCGGCTAGGAAGCTGAGAGGGCCAGTGCTTGTGGGGCTGTGGAAGGGCTGCCTAGGGAAGGTGAGGGCCAGCAAGAGCTTTCAGGGCTAGCCCCTTTGGTGTGGGAGCAGTGGCTGGACGTTTCCGATTTGGGAGCTGGGCTCTGGCTGTGCCGGGAAGGAACGTCCGCAGAGTTTCGTGGCTAGGAAGCTGAGAGGGCCAGGGCTTGTGGGGCTGTGGAAGGGCTGCCTAGGGAAGGTGAGGGCCAGCAAGAGCTTTCAGGGCTAGCCCCTTTGGTGTGGGAGCAGTGGCTGGACGTTTCCGATTTGGGAGCTGGGCTCTGGCTGTGCCGGGAAGGAACGTCCCCACACTGCTGTGGCTAGGAAGCTGAGAGGGCCAGTGCTTGTGGGGCTGTGGAAGGGCTGCCTAGGGAAGGTGAGGGCCAGCAAGAGCTTTCAGGGCTAGCCCCTTTCGTGTGGGAGCAGTGGCTGGACGTTTCCGATTTGGGAGCTGGGCTCTGGCTGTGCCGGGAAGGAACGTCCGCAGAGTACTGCGGCTAGGAAGCTGAGAGGGCCAGGGCTTGTGGGGCTGTGGAAGGGCTGCCTAGGGAAGGTGAGGGCCAGCAAGAGCTTTCAGGGCTAGCCCCTTTGGTGTGGGAGCAGTGGCTGGACGTTTCCGATTTGGGAGGTGGGCTCTGGCTGTGCTGAGAAGGAACGTCCGCAGAGTACTGCGGCTAGGAAGCTGAGAGGGCCAGGGCTTGTGGGGCTGTGGAAGGGCTGCCTAGGGAAGGTGAGGGCCAGCAAGAGCTTTCAGGGCTAGCCCCTTTCGTGTGGGAGCAGTGGCTGGACGTTTCTGATTTGGGAGCTGGGCTCTGGTTGTGTTGAGAAGGAACGTCCGCAGAGTACTGCGGCTAGGAAGCTGAGAGGGCCAGGGCTTGTGGGGCTGTGGAAGGGCTGCCTAGGGAAGGTGAGGGCCAGCAAGAGCTTTCAGGGCTAGCCCCTTTCGTGTGGGAGCAGTGGCTGGACGTTTCCGATTTGGGAGCTGGGCTGTGGCTGTGCTGAGAAGGAACGTCCGCAGAGTACTGCGGCTAGGAAGCTGAGAGGGCCAGGGCTTGTGGGGCTGTAGAAGGGCTGCCTAGGGAAGGTGAGGGCCAGCAAGAGCTTTCAGGGCTAGCCCCTTTGGTGTGGGAGCAGTGGCTGGACGTTTCCGATTTGGGAGCTGGGCTCTGGTTGTGTTAAGAAGGAACGTCCGCAGAGTACTGCTGCTAGGAAGCTGAGAGGGCCAGGGCTTGTGGGGCTGTGGAAGGGCTGCCTAGGGAAGGTGAGGGCCAGCAAGAGCTTTCAGGGCTAGCCCCTTTCGTGTGGGAGCAGTGGCTGGACGTTTCCGATTTGGGAGCTGGGCTCTGGCTGTGCTGAGAAGGAACGTCCGCAGAGTACTGCGGCTAGGAAGCTGAGAGGGCCAGTGCTTGTGGGGCTGTGGAAGGGCTGCCTAGGGAAGGTGAGGGCCAGCAAGAGCTTTCAGGGCTAGCCCCTTTGGTGTGGGAGCAGTGGCTGGACGTTTCCGATTTGGGAGCTGGGCTCTGGCTGTGTTGAGAAGGAACGTCCGCAGAGTACTGCGGCTAGGAAGCTGAGAGGGCCAGTGCTTGTGGGGCTGTGGAAGGGCTGCCTAGGGAAGGTGAGGGCCAGCAAGAGCTTTCAGGGCTAGCCCCTTTGGTGTGGGAGCAGTGGCTGGACGTTTCCGATTTGGGAGCTGGGCTCTGGTTGTGTTGAGAAGGAACGTCCGCAGAGTACTGCGGCTAGGAAGCTGAGAGGGCCAGGGCTTGTGGGGCTGTGGAAGGGCTGCCTAGGGAAGGTGAGGGCCAGCAAGAGCTTTCAGGGCTAGCCCCTTTGGTGTGGGAGCAGTGGCTGGACGTTTCCGATTTGGGAGCTGGGCTCTGGTTGTGCCGGGAAGGAACGTCCGCAGAGTACTGCGGCTAGGAAGCTGAGAGGGCCAGGGCTTGTGGGGCTGTAGAAGGGCTGCCTAGGGAAGGTGAGGGCCAGCAAGAGCTTTCAGGGCTAGCCCCTTTGGTGTGGGAGCAGTGGCTGGACGTTTCCGATTTGGGAGCTGGGCTCTGGCTGTGTTGAGAAGGAACGTCCGCAGAGTACTGCGGCTAGGAAGCTGAGAGGGCCAGTGCTTGTGGGGCTGTGGAAGGGCTGCCTAGGGAAGGTGAGGGCCAGCAAGAGCTTTCAGGGCTAGCCCCTTTGGTGTGGGAGCAGTGGCTGGACGTTTCCGATTTGGGAGCTGGGCTCTGGCTGTGCCGGGAAGGAACGTCCGCAGAGTTTCGTGGCTAGGAAGCTGAGAGGGCCAGGGCTTGTGGGGCTGTGGAAGGGCTGCCTAGGGAAGGTGAGGGTCAGCAAGAGCTTTCAGGGCTAGCCCCTTTGGTGTGGGAGCAGTGGCTGGACGTTTCCGATTTGGGAGCTGGGCTCTGGCTGTGCTGGGAAGGAACGTCCCCACACTGCTGTGGCTAGGAAGCTGAGAGGGCCAGGGCTTGTGGGGCTGTGGAAGGGCTGCCTAGGGAAGGTGATGGCTAGCAAGAGCTTTCAGGGCTAGCCCCTTTGGTGTGGGAGCAGTGGCTGGACGTTTCCGATTTGGGAGCTGGGCTCTGGCTGTGCCGGGAAGGAACGTCCGCAGAGTACTGCGGCTAGGAAGCTGAGAGGGCCAGGGCTTGTGGGGCTGTGGAAGGGCTGCCTAGGGAAGGTGAGGGCCAGCAAGAGCTTTCAGGGCTAGCCCCTTTGGTGTGGGAGCAGTGGCTGGACGTTTCCGATTTGGGAGCTGGGCTCTGGTTGTATTGAGAAGGAACGTCCGCAGAGTACTGCGGCTAGGAAGCTGAGAGGGCCAGGGCTTGTGGGGCTGTGGAAGGGCTGCCTAGGGAAGGTGAGGGCCAGCAAGAGCTTTCAGGGCTAGCCCCTTTGGTGTGGGAGCAGTGGCTGGACGTTTCTGATTTGGGAGCTGGGCTCTGGTTGTGTTGAGAAGGAACGTCCGCAGAGTACAGCGGCTAGGAAGCTGAGAGGGCCAGGGCTTGTGGGGCTGTGGAAGGGCTGCCTAGGGAAGGTGAGGGCCAGCAAGAGCTTTCAGGGCTAGCCCCTTTGGTGTGGGAGCAGTGGCTGGACGTTTCCGATTTGGGAGCTGGGCTCTGGTTGTGTTGAGAAGGAACGTCCGCAGAGTACAGCGGCTAGGAAGCTGAGAGGGCCAGGGCTTGTGGGGCTGTGGAAGGGCTGCCTAGGGAAGGTGAGGGCCAGCAAGAGCTTTCAGGGCTAGCCCCTTTGGTGTGGGAGCAGTGGCTGGACGTTTCCGATTTGGGAGCTGGGCTCTGGCTGTGCCGGGAAGGAACGTCCGCAGAGTACTGCGGCTAGGAAGCTGAGAGGGCCAGGGCTTGTGGGGCTGTAGAAGGGCTGCCTAGGGAAGGTGAGGGCCAGCAAGAGCTTTCAGGGCTAGCCCCTTTGGTGTGGGAGCAGTGGCTGGACGTTTCCGATTTGGGAGCTGGGCTCTGGCTGTGTTGAGAAGGAACGTCCGCAGAGTACTGCGGCTAGGAAGCTGAGAGGGCCAGTGCTTGTGGGGCTGTGGAAGGGCTGCCTAGGGAAGGTGAGGGCCAGCAAGAGCTTTCAGGGCTAGCCCCTTTCGTGTGGGAGCAGTGGCTGGACGTTTCCGATTTGGGAGCTGGGCTCTGGCTGTGCTGAGAAGGAACGTCCGCAGAGTACTGCGGCTAGGAAGCTGAGAGGGCCAGTGCTTGTGGGGCTGTGGAAGGGCTGCCTAGGGAAGGTGAGGGCCAGCAAGAGCTTTCAGGGCTAGCCCCTTTGGTGTGGGAGCAGTGGCTGGACGTTTCCGATTTGGGAGCTGGGCTCTGGTTGTGTTGAGAAGGAACGTCCGCAGAGTACTGCGGCTAGGAAGCTGAGAGGGCCAGGGCTTGTGGGGCTGTGGAAGGGCTGCCTAGGGAAGGTGAGGGCCAGCAAGAGCTTTCAGGGCTAGCCCCTTTCGTGTGGGAGCAGTGGCTGGACGTTTCCGATTTGGGAGCTGGGCTGTGGCTGTGCTGAGAAGGAACGTCCGCAGAGTACTGCGGCTAGGAAGCTGAGAGGGCCAGGGCTTGTGGGGCTGTAGAAGGGCTGCCTAGGGAAGGTGAGGGCCAGCAAGAGCTTTCAGGGCTAGCCCCTTTGGTGTGGGAGCAGTGGCTGGACGTTTCCGATTTGGGAGCTGGGCTCTGGTTGTGTTAAGAAGGAACGTCCGCAGAGTACTGCTGCTAGGAAGCTGAGAGGGCCAGGGCTTGTGGGGCTGTGGAAGGGCTGCCTAGGGAAGGTGAGGGCCAGCAAGAGCTTTCAGGGCTAGCCCCTTTGGTGTGGGAGCAGTGGCTGGACGTTTCCGATTTGGGAGCTGGGCTCTGGCTGTGCCGGGAAGGAACGTCCGCAGAGTTTCGTGGCTAGGAAGCTGAGAGGGCCAGGGCTTGTGGGGCTGTGGAAGGGCTGCCTAGGGAAGGTGAGGGTCAGCAAGAGCTTTCAGGGCTAGCCCCTTTGGTGTGGGAGCAGTGGCTGGACGTTTCCGATTTGGGAGCTGGGCTCTGGCTGTGCTGGGAAGGAACGTCCCCACACTGCTGTGGCTAGGAAGCTGAGAGGGCCAGGGCTTGTGGGGCTGTGGAAGGGCTGCCTAGGGAAGGTGATGGCTAGCAAGAGCTTTCAGGGCTAGCCCCTTTGGTGTGGGAGCAGTGGCTGGACGTTTCCGATTTGGGAGCTGGGCTCTGGCTGTGCCGGGAAGGAACGTCCGCAGAGTACTGCGGCTAGGAAGCTGAGAGGGCCAGTGCTTGTGGGGCTGTGGAAGGGCTGCCTAGGGAAGGTGAGGGCCAGCAAGAGCTTTCAGGGCTAGCCCCTTTGGTGTGGGAGCAGTGGCTGGACGTTTCCGATTTGGGAGCTGGGCTCTGGCTGTGCCGGGAAGGAACGTCCGCAGAGTTTCGTGGCTAGGAAGCTGAGAGGGCCAGGGCTTGTGGGGCTGTGGAAGGGCTGCCTAGGGAAGGTGAGGGCCAGCAAGAGCTTTCAGGGCTAGCCCCTTTGGTGTGGGAGCAGTGGCTGGACGTTTCCGATTTGGGAGCTGGGCTCTGGCTGTGCCGGGAAGGAACGTCCCCACACTGCTGTGGCTAGGAAGCTGAGAGGGCCAGTGCTTGTGGGGCTGTGGAAGGGCTGCCTAGGGAAGGTGAGGGCCAGCAAGAGCTTTCAGGGCTAGCCCCTTTGGTGTGGGAGCAGTGGCTGGACGTTTCCGATTTGGGAGCTGGGCTCTGGCTGTGCCGGGAAGGAACGTCCGCAGAGTACTGCGGCTAGGAAGCTGAGAGGGCCAGGGCTTGTGGGGCTGTGGAAGGGCTGCCTAGGGAAGGTGAGGGCCAGCAAGAGGTTTCAGGGCTAGCCCCTTTGGTGTGGGAGCAGTGGCTGGACGTTTCCGATTTGGGAGGTGGGCTCTGGCTGTGCTGAGAAGGAACGTCCGCAGAGTACTGCGGCTAGGAAGCTGAGAGGGCCAGGGCTTGTGGGGCTGTGGAAGGGCTGCCTAGGGAAGGTGAGGGCCAGGAAGAGCTTTCAGGGCTAGCCCCTTTCGTGTGGGAGCAGTGGCTGGACGTTTCTGATTTGGGAGCTGGGCTCTGGTTGTGTTGAGAAGGAACGTCCGCAGAGTACTGCGGCTAGGAAGCTGAGAGGGCCAGGGCTTGTGGGGCTGTGGAAGGGCTGCCTAGGGAAGGTGAGGGCCAGCAAGAGCTTTCAGGGCTAGCCCCTTTCGTGTGGGAGCAGTGGCTGGACGTTTCCGATTTGGGAGCTGGGCTGTGGCTGTGCTGAGAAGGAACGTCCGCAGAGTACTGCGGCTAGGAAGCTGAGAGGGCCAGGGCTTGTGGGGCTGTAGAAGGGCTGCCTAGGGAAGGTGAGGGCCAGCAAGAGCTTTCAGGGCTAGCCCCTTTGGTGTGGGAGCAGTGGCTGGACGTTTCCGATTTGGGAGCTGGGCTCTGGTTGTGTTAAGAAGGAACGTCCGCAGAGTACTGCTGCTAGGAAGCTGAGAGGGCCAGGGCTTGTGGGGCTGTGGAAGGGCTGCCTAGGGAAGGTGAGGGCCAGCAAGAGCTTTCAGGGCTAGCCCCTTTCGTGTGGGAGCAGTGGCTGGACGTTTCCGATTTGGGAGCTGGGCTCTGGCTGTGCTGAGAAGGAACGTCCGCAGAGTACTGCGGCTAGGAAGCTGAGAGGGCCAGTGCTTGTGGGGCTGTGGAAGGGCTGCCTAGGGAAGGTGAGGGCCAGCAAGAGCTTTCAGGGCTAGCCCCTTTGGTGTGGGAGCAGTGGCTGGACGTTTCCGATTTGGGAGCTGGGCTCTGGTTGTGTTGAGAAGGAACGTCCGCAGAGTACTGCGGCTAGGAAGCTGAGAGGGCCAGGGCTTGTGGGGCTGTGGAAGGGCTGCCTAGGGAAGGTGAGGGCCAGCAAGAGCTTTCAGGGCTAGCCCCTTTCGTGTGGGAGCAGTGGCTGGACGTTTCCGATTTGGGAGCTGGGCTGTGGCTGTGCTGAGAAGGAACGTCCGCAGAGTACTGCGGCTAGGAAGCTGAGAGGGCCAGGGCTTGTGGGGCTGTAGAAGGGCTGCCTAGGGAAGGTGAGGGCCAGCAAGAGCTTTCAGGGCTAGCCCCTTTGGTGTGGGAGCAGTGGCTGGACGTTTCCGATTTGGGAGCTGGGCTCTGGTTGTGTTAAGAAGGAACGTCCGCAGAGTACTGCTGCTAGGAAGCTGAGAGGGCCAGGGCTTGTGGGGCTGTGGAAGGGCTGCCTAGGGAAGGTGAGGGCCAGCAAGAGCTTTCAGGGCTAGCCCCTTTCGTGTGGGAGCAGTGGCTGGACGTTTCCGATTTGGGAGCTGGGCTCTGGCTGTGCCGGGAAGGAACGTCCGCAGAGTTTCGTGGCTAGGAAGCTGAGAGGGCCAGGGCTTGTGGGGCTGTGGAAGGGCTGCCTAGGGAAGGTGAGGGTCAGCAAGAGCTTTCAGGGCTAGCCCCTTTGGTGTGGGAGCAGTGGCTGGACGTTTCCGATTTGGGAGCTGGGCTCTGGTTGTGTTGAGAAGGAACGTCCGCAGAGTACTGCGGCTAGGAAGCTGAGAGGGCCAGGGCTTGTGGGGCTGTGGAAGGGCTGCCTAGGGAAGGTGAGGGCCAGCAAGAGCTTTCAGGGCTAGCCCCTTTGGTGTGGGAGCAGTGGCTGGACGTTTCCGATTTGGGAGCTGGGCTCTGGCTGTGCCGGGAAGGAACGTCCGCAGAGTACTGCGGCTAGGAAGCTGAGAGGGCCAGGGCTTGTGGGGCTGTGGAAGGGCTGCCTAGGGAAGGTGAGGGCCAGCAAGAGCTTTCAGGGCTAGCCCCTTTGGTGTGGGAGCAGTGGCTGGACGTTTCCGATTTGGGAGGTGGGCTCTGGTTGTGTTGAGAAGGAACGTCCGCAGAGTACTGCGGCTAGGAAGCTGAGAGGGCCAGTGCTTGTGGGGCTGTGGAAGGGCTGCCTAGGGAAGGTGAGGGCCAGCAAGAGCTTTCAGGGCTAGCCCCTTTCGTGTGGGAGCAGTGGCTGGACGTTTCCGATTTGGGAGCTGGGCTCTGGCTGTGCCGGGAAGGAACGTCCGCAGAGTACTGCGGCTAGGAAGCTGAGAGGGCCAGGGCTTGTGGGGCTGTGGAAGGGCTGCCTAGGGAAGGTGAGGGCCAGCAAGAGGTTTCAGGGCTAGCCCCTTTGGTGTGGGAGCAGTGGCTGGACGTTTCCGATTTGGGAGCTGGGCTCTGGGTGTGCCAGGAAGGAACGTCCCCACACTGCTGTGGCTAGGAAGCTGAGAGGGCCAGTGCTTGTGGGGCTGTGGAAGGGCTGCCTAGGGAAGGTGAGGGCCAGCAAGAGCTTTCAGGGCTAGCCCCTTTGGTGTGGGAGCAGTGGCTGGACGTTTCCGATTTGGGAGCTGGGCTCTGGCTGTGCCGGGAAGGAACGTCCGCAGAGTACTGCGGCTAGGAAGCTGAGAGGGCCAGGGCTTGTGGGGCTGTGGAAGGGCTGCCTAGGGAAGGTGAGGGCCAGCAAGAGCTTTCAGGGCTAGCCCCTTTGGTGTGGGAGCAGTGGCTGGACGTTTCCGATTTGGGAGGTGGGCTCTGGCTGTGCTGAGAAGGAACGTCCGCAGAGTACTGCGGCTAGGAAGCTGAGAGGGCCAGGGATGTGGGGCTGTGGAAGGGCTGCCTAGGGAAGGTGAGGGCCAGCAAGAGCTTTCAGGGCTAGCCCCTTTGGTGTGGGAGCAGTGGCTGGACGTTTCCGATTTGGGAGCTGGGCTCTGGTTGTGTTAAGAAGGAACGTCCGCAGAGTACTGCTGCTAGGAAGCTGAGAGGGCCAGGGCTTGTGGGGCTGTGGAAGGGCTGCCTAGGGAAGGTGAGGGCCAGCAAGAGCTTTCAGGGCTAGCCCCTTTGGTGTGGGAGCAGTGGCTGGACGTTTCCGATTTGGGAGCTGGGTCTGGCTGTGCTGAGAAGGAACGTCCGCAGAGTACTGCGGCTAGGAAGCTGAGAGGGCCAGGGCTTGTGGGGCTGTGGAAGGGCTGCCTAGGGAAGGTGAGGGCCAGCAAGAGCTTTCAGGGCTAGCCCCTTTGGTGTGGGAGCAGTGGCTGGACGTTTCCGATTTGGGAGCTGGGCTCTGGTTGTGTTGAGAAGGAACGTCCGCAGAGTACTGCGGCTAGGAAGCTGAGAGGGCCAGGGCTTGTGGGGCTGTGGAAGGGCTGCCTAGGGAAGGTGAGGGCCAGTAAGAGCTTTCAGGGCTAGCCCCTTTCGTGTGGGAGCAGTGGCTGGACGTTTCCGATTTGGGAGGTGGGCTCTGGCTGTGCTGAGAAGGAACGTCCGCAGAGTACTGCGGCTAGGAAGCTGAGAGGGCCAGGGCTTGTGGGGCTGTGGAAGGGCTGCCTAGGGAAGGTGAGGGCCAGCAAGGGCTTTCAGGGCTAGCCCCTTTCGTGTGGGAGCAGTGGCTGGACGTTTCCGATTTGGGAGCTGGGCTCTGGTTGTGCCGGGAAGGAACGTCCGCAGAGTACTGCGGCTAGGAAGCTGAGAGGGCCAGGGCTTGTGGGGCTGTAGAAGGGCTGCCTAGGGAAGGTGAGGGCCAGGAAGAGCTTTCAGGGCTAGCCCCTTTGGTGTGGGAGCAGTGGCTGGACGTTTCCGATTTGGGAGCTGGGCTCTGGCTGTGTTGAGAAGGAACGTCCGCAGAGTACTGCGGCTAGGAAGCTGAGAGGGCCAGTGCTTGTGGGGCTGTGGAAGGGCTGCCTAGGGAAGGTGAGGGCCAGCAAGAGCTTTCAGGGCTAGCCCCTTTGGTGTGGGAGCAGTGGCTGGACGTTTCCGATTTGGGAGGTGGGCTCTGGTTGTGTTGAGAAGGAACGTCCGCAGAGTACTGCGGCTAGGAAGCTGAGAGGGCCAGGGCTTGTGGGGCTGTGGAAGGGCTGCCTAGGGAAGGTGAGGGCCAGCAAGAGCTTTCAGGGCTAGCCCCTTTGGTGTGGGAGCAGTGGCTGGACGTTTCCGATTTGGGAGCTGGGCTCTGGCTGTGCCGGGAAGGAACGTCCGCAGAGTACTGCGGCTAGGAAGCTGAGAGGGCCAGGGCTTGTGGGGCTGTGGAAGGGCTGCCTAGGGAAGGTGAGGGCCAGCAAGAGCTTTCAGGGCTAGCCCCTTTGGTGTGGGAGCAGTGGCTGGACGTTTCCGATTTGGGAGCTGGGCTCTGGCTGTGCTGAGAAGGAACGTCCGCAGAGTACTGCGGCTAGGAAGCTGAGAGGGCCAGGGCTTGTGGGGCTGTGGAAGGGCTGCCTAGGGAAGGTGAGGGCCAGCAAGGGCTTTCAGGGCTAGCCCCTTTCGTGTGGGAGCAGTGGCTGGACGTTTCCGATTTGGGAGCTGGGCTCTGGTTGTGTTAAGAAGGAACGTCCGCAGAGTACTGCGGCTAGGAAGCTGAGAGGGCCAGGGCTTGTGGGGCTGTAGAAGGGCTGCCTAGGGAAGGTGAGGGCCAGCAAGAGCTTTCAGGGCTAGCCCCTTTGGTGTGGGAGCAGTGGCTGGACGTTTCCGATTTGGGAGCTGGGCTCTGGCTGTGTTGAGAAGGAACGTCCGCAGAGTACTGCGGCTAGGAAGCTGAGAGGGCCAGTGCTTGTGGGGCTGTGGAAGGGCTGCCTAGGGAAGGTGAGGGCCAGCAAGAGGTTTCAGGGCTAGCCCCTTTCGTGTGGGAGCAGTGGCTGGACGTTTCCGATTTGGGAGCTGGGCTCTGGCTGTGCCGGGAAGGAACGTCCGCAGAGTTTCGTGGCTAGGAAGCTGAGAGGGCCAGGGCTTGTGGGGCTGTGGAAGGGCTGCCTAGGGAAGGTGAGGGTCAGCAAGAGCTTTCAGGGCTAGCCCCTTTGGTGTGGGAGCAGTGGCTGGACGTTTCCGATTTGGGAGCTGGGCTCTGGCTGTGCTGGGAAGGAACGTCCCCACACTGCTGTGGCTAGGAAGCTGAGAGGGCCAGGGCTTGTGGGGCTGTGGAAGGGCTGCCTAGGGAAGGTGATGGCTAGCAAGAGCTTTCAGGGCTAGCCCCTTTCGTGTGGGAGCAGTGGCTGGACGTTTCCGATTTGGGAGCTGGGCTCTGGCTGTGCCGGGAAGGAACGTCCGCAGAGTACTGCGGCTAGGAAGCTGAGAGGGCCAGGGCTTGTGGGGCTGTGGAAGGGCTGCCTAGGGAAGGTGAGGGCCAGCAAGAGCTTTCAGGGCTAGCCCCTTTGGTGTGGGAGCAGTGGCTGGACGTTTCCGATTTGGGAGCTGGGCTCTGGTTGTATTGAGAAGGAACGTCCGCAGAGTACTGCGGCTAGGAAGCTGAGAGGGCCAGGGCTTGTGGGGCTGTGGAAGGGCTGCCTAGGGAAGGTGAGGGCCAGCAAGAGCTTTCAGGGCTAGCCCCTTTGGTGTGGGAGCAGTGGCTGGACGTTTCTGATTTGGGAGCTGGGCTCTGGTTGTGTTGAGAAGGAACGTCCGCAGAGTACAGCGGCTAGGAAGCTGAGAGGGCCAGGGCTTGTGGGGCTGTGGAAGGGCTGCCTAGGGAAGGTGAGGGCCAGCAAGAGCTTTCAGGGCTAGCCCCTTTGGTGTGGGAGCAGTGGCTGGACGTTTCCGATTTGGGAGCTGGGCTCTGGCTGTGCCGGGAAGGAACGTCCGCAGAGTACTGCGGCTAGGAAGCTGAGAGGGCCAGGGCTTGTGGGGCTGTGGAAGGGCTGCCTAGGGAAGGTGAGGGCCAGCAAGAGCTTTCAGGGCTAGCCCCTTTGGTGTGGGAGCAGTGGCTGGACGTTTCCGATTTGGGAGGTGGGCTCTGGTTGTGTTGAGAAGGAACGTCCGCAGAGTACTGCGGCTAGGAAGCTGAGAGGGCCAGTGCTTGTGGGGCTGTGGAAGGGCTGCCTAGGGAAGGTGAGGGCCAGCAAGAGCTTTCAGGGCTAGCCCCTTTGGTGTGGGAGCAGTGGCTGGACGTTTCCGATTTGGGAGCTGGGCTCTGGCTGTGCCGGGAAGGAACGTCCGCAGAGTTTCGTGGCTAGGAAGCTGAGAGGGCCAGGGCTTGTGGGGCTGTGGAAGGGCTGCCTAGGGAAGGTGAGGGCCAGCAAGAGCTTTCAGGGCTAGCCCCTTTGGTGTGGGAGCAGTGGCTGGACGTTTCCGATTTGGGAGCTGGGCTCTGGCTGTGCCGGGAAGGAACGTCCCCACACTGCTGTGGCTAGGAAGCTGAGAGGGCCAGTGCTTGTGGGGCTGTGGAAGGGCTGCCTAGGGAAGGTGAGGGCCAGCAAGAGCTTTCAGGGCTAGCCCCTTTCGTGTGGGAGCAGTGGCTGGACGTTTCCGATTTGGGAGCTGGGCTCTGGCTGTGCCGGGAAGGAACGTCCGCAGAGTACTGCGGCTAGGAAGCTGAGAGGGCCAGGGCTTGTGGGGCTGTGGAAGGGCTGCCTAGGGAAGGTGAGGGCCAGCAAGAGCTTTCAGGGCTAGCCCCTTTGGTGTGGGAGCAGTGGCTGGACGTTTCCGATTTGGGAGGTGGGCTCTGGCTGTGCTGAGAAGGAACGTCCGCAGAGTACTGCGGCTAGGAAGCTGAGAGGGCCAGGGCTTGTGGGGCTGTGGAAGGGCTGCCTAGGGAAGGTGAGGGCCAGCAAGAGCTTTCAGGGCTAGCCCCTTTCGTGTGGGAGCAGTGGCTGGACGTTTCTGATTTGGGAGCTGGGCTCTGGTTGTGTTGAGAAGGAACGTCCGCAGAGTACTGCGGCTAGGAAGCTGAGAGGGCCAGGGCTTGTGGGGCTGTGGAAGGGCTGCCTAGGGAAGGTGAGGGCCAGCAAGAGCTTTCAGGGCTAGCCCCTTTCGTGTGGGAGCAGTGGCTGGACGTTTCCGATTTGGGAGCTGGGCTGTGGCTGTGCTGAGAAGGAACGTCCGCAGAGTACTGCGGCTAGGAAGCTGAGAGGGCCAGGGCTTGTGGGGCTGTAGAAGGGCTGCCTAGGGAAGGTGAGGGCCAGCAAGAGCTTTCAGGGCTAGCCCCTTTGGTGTGGGAGCAGTGGCTGGACGTTTCCGATTTGGGAGCTGGGCTCTGGTTGTGTTAAGAAGGAACGTCCGCAGAGTACTGCTGCTAGGAAGCTGAGAGGGCCAGGGCTTGTGGGGCTGTGGAAGGGCTGCCTAGGGAAGGTGAGGGCCAGCAAGAGCTTTCAGGGCTAGCCCCTTTCGTGTGGGAGCAGTGGCTGGACGTTTCCGATTTGGGAGCTGGGCTCTGGCTGTGCTGAGAAGGAACGTCCGCAGAGTACTGCGGCTAGGAAGCTGAGAGGGCCAGTGCTTGTGGGGCTGTGGAAGGGCTGCCTAGGGAAGGTGAGGGCCAGCAAGAGCTTTCAGGGCTAGCCCCTTTCGTGTGGGAGCAGTGGCTGGACGTTTCCGATTTGGGAGGTGGGCTCTGGCTGTGTTGAGAAGGAACGTCCGCAGAGTACTGCGGCTAGGAAGCTGAGAGGGCCAGTGCTTGTGGGGCTGTGGAAGGGCTGCCTAGGGAAGGTGAGGGCCAGCAAGAGCTTTCAGGGCTAGCCCCTTTGGTGTGGGAGCAGTGGCTGGACGTTTCCGATTTGGGAGCTGGGCTCTGGTTGTGTTGAGAAGGAACGTCCGCAGAGTACTGCGGCTAGGAAGCTGAGAGGGCCAGGGCTTGTGGGGCTGTGGAAGGGCTGCCTAGGGAAGGTGAGGGCCAGCAAGAGCTTTCAGGGCTAGCCCCTTTGGTGTGGGAGCAGTGGCTGGACGTTTCCGATTTGGGAGCTGGGCTCTGGTTGTGCCGGGAAGGAACGTCCGCAGAGTACTGCGGCTAGGAAGCTGAGAGGGCCAGGGCTTGTGGGGCTGTAGAAGGGCTGCCTAGGGAAGGTGAGGGCCAGCAAGAGCTTTCAGGGCTAGCCCCTTTGGTGTGGGAGCAGTGGCTGGACGTTTCCGATTTGGGAGCTGGGCTCTGGCTGTGTTGAGAAGGAACGTCCGCAGAGTACTGCGGCTAGGAAGCTGAGAGGGCCAGTGCTTGTGGGGCTGTGGAAGGGCTGCCTAGGGAAGGTGAGGGCCAGCAAGAGCTTTCAGGGCTAGCCCCTTTGGTGTGGGAGCAGTGGCTGGACGTTTCCGATTTGGGAGCTGGGCTCTGGCTGTGCCGGGAAGGAACGTCCGCAGAGTTTCGTGGCTAGGAAGCTGAGAGGGCCAGGGCTTGTGGGGCTGTGGAAGGGCTGCCTAGGGAAGGTGAGGGTCAGCAAGAGCTTTCAGGGCTAGCCCCTTTGGTGTGGGAGCAGTGGCTGGACGTTTCCGATTTGGGAGCTGGGCTCTGGCTGTGCTGGGAAGGAACGTCCCCACACTGCTGTGGCTAGGAAGCTGAGAGGGCCAGGGCTTGTGGGGCTGTGGAAGGGCTGCCTAGGGAAGGTGATGGCTAGCAAGAGCTTTCAGGGCTAGCCCCTTTGGTGTGGGAGCAGTGGCTGGACGTTTCCGATTTGGGAGCTGGGCTCTGGCTGTGCCGGGAAGGAACGTCCGCAGAGTACTGCGGCTAGGAAGCTGAGAGGGCCAGGGCTTGTGGGGCTGTGGAAGGGCTGCCTAGGGAAGGTGAGGGCCAGCAAGAGCTTTCAGGGCTAGCCCCTTTGGTGTGGGAGCAGTGGCTGGACGTTTCCGATTTGGGAGCTGGGCTCTGGTTGTATTGAGAAGGAACGTCCGCAGAGTACTGCGGCTAGGAAGCTGAGAGGGCCAGGGCTTGTGGGGCTGTGGAAGGGCTGCCTAGGGAAGGTGAGGGCCAGCAAGAGCTTTCAGGGCTAGCCCCTTTGGTGTGGGAGCAGTGGCTGGACGTTTCTGATTTGGGAGCTGGGCTCTGGTTGTGTTGAGAAGGAACGTCCGCAGAGTACAGCGGCTAGGAAGCTGAGAGGGCCAGGGCTTGTGGGGCTGTGGAAGGGCTGCCTAGGGAAGGTGAGGGCCAGCAAGAGCTTTCAGGGCTAGCCCCTTTGGTGTGGGAGCAGTGGCTGGACGTTTCCGATTTGGGAGCTGGGCTCTGGTTGTGTTGAGAAGGAACGTCCGCAGAGTACAGCGGCTAGGAAGCTGAGAGGGCCAGGGCTTGTGGGGCTGTGGAAGGGCTGCCTAGGGAAGGTGAGGGCCAGCAAGAGCTTTCAGGGCTAGCCCCTTTGGTGTGGGAGCAGTGGCTGGACGTTTCCGATTTGGGAGCTGGGCTCTGGCTGTGCCGGGAAGGAACGTCCGCAGAGTACTGCGGCTAGGAAGCTGAGAGGGCCAGGGCTTGTGGGGCTGTAGAAGGGCTGCCTAGGGAAGGTGAGGGCCAGCAAGAGCTTTCAGGGCTAGCCCCTTTGGTGTGGGAGCAGTGGCTGGACGTTTCCGATTTGGGAGCTGGGCTCTGGCTGTGTTGAGAAGGAACGTCCGCAGAGTACTGCGGCTAGGAAGCTGAGAGGGCCAGTGCTTGTGGGGCTGTGGAAGGGCTGCCTAGGGAAGGTGAGGGCCAGCAAGAGCTTTCAGGGCTAGCCCCTTTGGTGTGGGAGCAGTGGCTGGACGTTTCCGATTTGGGAGCTGGGCTCTGGCTGTGCTGAGAAGGAACGTCCGCAGAGTACTGCGGCTAGGAAGCTGAGAGGGCCAGTGCTTGTGGGGCTGTGGAAGGGCTGCCTAGGGAAGGTGAGGGCCAGCAAGAGCTTTCAGGGCTAGCCCCTTTGGTGTGGGAGCAGTGGCTGGACGTTTCCGATTTGGGAGCTGGGCTCTGGTTGTGTTGAGAAGGAACGTCCGCAGAGTACTGCGGCTAGGAAGCTGAGAGGGCCAGGGCTTGTGGGGCTGTGGAAGGGCTGCCTAGGGAAGGTGAGGGCCAGCAAGAGCTTTCAGGGCTAGCCCCTTTCGTGTGGGAGCAGTGGCTGGACGTTTCCGATTTGGGAGCTGGGCTGTGGCTGTGCTGAGAAGGAACGTCCGCAGAGTACTGCGGCTAGGAAGCTGAGAGGGCCAGGGCTTGTGGGGCTGTAGAAGGGCTGCCTAGGGAAGGTGAGGGCCAGCAAGAGCTTTCAGGGCTAGCCCCTTTGGTGTGGGAGCAGTGGCTGGACGTTTCCGATTTGGGAGCTGGGCTCTGGTTGTGTTAAGAAGGAACGTCCGCAGAGTACTGCTGCTAGGAAGCTGAGAGGGCCAGGGCTTGTGGGGCTGTGGAAGGGCTGCCTAGGGAAGGTGAGGGCCAGCAAGAGCTTTCAGGGCTAGCCCCTTTGGTGTGGGAGCAGTGGCTGGACGTTTCCGATTTGGGAGCTGGGCTCTGGCTGTGCCGGGAAGGAACGTCCGCAGAGTTTCGTGGCTAGGAAGCTGAGAGGGCCAGGGCTTGTGGGGCTGTGGAAGGGCTGCCTAGGGAAGGTGAGGGTCAGCAAGAGCTTTCAGGGCTAGCCCCTTTGGTGTGGGAGCAGTGGCTGGACGTTTCCGATTTGGGAGCTGGGCTCTGGCTGTGCTGGGAAGGAACGTCCCCACACTGCTGTGGCTAGGAAGCTGAGAGGGCCAGGGCTTGTGGGGCTGTGGAAGGGCTGCCTAGGGAAGGTGATGGCTAGCAAGAGCTTTCAGGGCTAGCCCCTTTGGTGTGGGAGCAGTGGCTGGACGTTTCCGATTTGGGAGCTGGGCTCTGGCTGTGCCGGGAAGGAACGTCCGCAGAGTACTGCGGCTAGGAAGCTGAGAGGGCCAGTGCTTGTGGGGCTGTGGAAGGGCTGCCTAGGGAAGGTGAGGGCCAGCAAGAGCTTTCAGGGCTAGCCCCTTTGGTGTGGGAGCAGTGGCTGGACGTTTCCGATTTGGGAGCTGGGCTCTGGCTGTGCCGGGAAGGAACGTCCGCAGAGTTTCGTGGCTAGGAAGCTGAGAGGGCCAGGGCTTGTGGGGCTGTGGAAGGGCTGCCTAGGGAAGGTGAGGGCCAGCAAGAGCTTTCAGGGCTAGCCCCTTTGGTGTGGGAGCAGTGGCTGGACGTTTCCGATTTGGGAGCTGGGCTCTGGTTGTGTTAAGAAGGAACGTCCGCAGAGTACTGCTGCTAGGAAGCTGAGAGGGCCAGGGCTTGTGGGGCTGTGGAAGGGCTGCCTAGGGAAGGTGAGGGCCAGCAAGAGCTTTCAGGGCTAGCCCCTTTCGTGTGGGAGCAGTGGCTGGACGTTTCCGATTTGGGAGCTGGGCTCTGGCTGTGCTGAGAAGGAACGTCCGCAGAGTACTGCGGCTAGGAAGCTGAGAGGGCCAGTGCTTGTGGGGCTGTGGAAGGGCTGCCTAGGGAAGGTGAGGGCCAGCAAGAGCTTTCAGGGCTAGCCCCTTTGGTGTGGGAGCAGTGGCTGGACGTTTCCGATTTGGGAGCTGGGCTCTGGCTGTGTTGAGAAGGAACGTCCGCAGAGTACTGCGGCTAGGAAGCTGAGAGGGCCAGTGCTTGTGGGGCTGTGGAAGGGCTGCCTAGGGAAGGTGAGGGCCAGCAAGAGCTTTCAGGGCTAGCCCCTTTGGTGTGGGAGCAGTGGCTGGACGTTTCCGATTTGGGAGCTGGGCTCTGGTTGTGTTAAGAAGGAACGTCCGCAGAGTACTGCGGCTAGGAAGCTGAGAGGGCCAGGGCTTGTGGGGCTGTGGAAGGGCTGCCTAGGGAAGGTGAGGGCCAGCAAGAGCTTTCAGGGCTAGCCCCTTTGGTGTGGGAGCAGTGGCTGGACGTTTCCGATTTGGGAGCTGGGCTCTGGTTGTGCCGGGAAGGAACGTCCGCAGAGTACTGCGGCTAGGAAGCTGAGAGGGCCAGGGCTTGTGGGGCTGTAGAAGGGCTGCCTAGGGAAGGTGAGGGCCAGCAAGAGCTTTCAGGGCTAGCCCCTTTGGTGTGGGAGCAGTGGCTGGACGTTTCCGATTTGGGAGCTGGGCTCTGGCTGTGTTGAGAAGGAACGTCCGCAGAGTACTGCGGCTAGGAAGCTGAGAGGGCCAGTGCTTGTGGGGCTGTGGAAGGGCTGCCTAGGGAAGGTGAGGGCCAGCAAGAGCTTTCAGGGCTAGCCCCTTTGGTGTGGGAGCAGTGGCTGGACGTTTCCGATTTGGGAGCTGGGCTCTGGCTGTGCCGGGAAGGAACGTCCGCAGAGTTTCGTGGCTAGGAAGCTGAGAGGGCCAGGGCTTGTGGGGCTGTGGAAGGGCTGCCTAGGGAAGGTGAGGGTCAGCAAGAGCTTTCAGGGCTAGCCCCTTTGGTGTGGGAGCAGTGGCTGGACGTTTCCGATTTGGGAGCTGGGCTCTGGCTGTGCTGGGAAGGAACGTCCCCACACTGCTGTGGCTAGGAAGCTGAGAGGGCCAGGGCTTGTGGGGCTGTGGAAGGGCTGCCTAGGGAAGGTGATGGCCAGCAAGAGCTTTCAGGGCTAGCCCCTTTGGTGTGGGAGCAGTGGCTGGACGTTTCCGATTTGGGAGCTGGGCTCTGGCTGTGCCGGGAAGGAACGTCCGCAGAGTACTGCGGCTAGGAAGCTGAGAGGGCCAGGGCTTGTGGGGCTGTGGAAGGGCTGCCTAGGGAAGGTGAGGGCCAGCAAGAGCTTTCAGGGCTAGCCCCTTTGGTGTGGGAGCAGTGGCTGGACGTTTCCGATTTGGGAGCTGGGCTCTGGTTGTATTGAGAAGGAACGTCCGCAGAGTACTGCGGCTAGGAAGCTGAGAGGGCCAGGGCTTGTGGGGCTGTGGAAGGGCTGCCTAGGGAAGGTGAGGGCCAGCAAGAGCTTTCAGGGCTAGCCCCTTTCGTGTGGGAGCAGTGGCTGGACGTTTCCGATTTGGGAGCTGGGCTGTGGCTGTGCTGAGAAGGAACGTCCGCAGAGTACTGCGGCTAGGAAGCTGAGAGGGCCAGGGCTTGTGGGGCTGTAGAAGGGCTGCCTAGGGAAGGTGAGGGCCAGCAAGAGCTTTCAGGGCTAGCCCCTTTGGTGTGGGAGCAGTGGCTGGACGTTTCCGATTTGGGAGCTGGGCTCTGGTTGTGTTAAGAAGGAACGTCCCCACACTGCTGTGGCTAGGAAGCTGAGAGGGCCAGGGCTTGTGGGGCTGTGGAAGGGCTGCCTAGGGAAGGTGATGGCCAGCAAGAGCTTTCAGGGCTAGCCCCTTTGGTGTGGGAGCAGTGGCTGGACGTTTCCGATTTGGGAGCTGGGCTCTGGCTGTGCCGGGAAGGAACGTCCGCAGAGTACTGCGGCTAGGAAGCTGAGAGGGCCAGGGCTTGTGGGGCTGTGGAAGGGCTGCCTAGGGAAGGTGAGGGCCAGCAAGAGCTTTCAGGGCTAGCCCCTTTGGTGTGGGAGCAGTGGCTGGACGTTTCCGATTTGGGAGCTGGGCTCTGGTTGTATTGAGAAGGAACGTCCGCAGAGTACTGCGGCTAGGAAGCTGAGAGGGCCAGGGCTTGTGGGGCTGTGGAAGGGCTGCCTAGGGAAGGTGAGGGCCAGCAAGAGCTTTCAGGGCTAGCCCCTTTCGTGTGGGAGCAGTGGCTGGACGTTTCCGATTTGGGAGCTGGGCTGTGGCTGTGCTGAGAAGGAACGTCCGCAGAGTACTGCGGCTAGGAAGCTGAGAGGGCCAGGGCTTGTGGGGCTGTAGAAGGGCTGCCTAGGGAAGGTGAGGGCCAGCAAGAGCTTTCAGGGCTAGCCCCTTTGGTGTGGGAGCAGTGGCTGGACGTTTCCGATTTGGGAGCTGGGCTCTGGTTGTGTTAAGAAGGAACGTCCGCAGAGTACTGCTGCTAGGAAGCTGAGAGGGCCAGGGCTTGTGGGGCTGTGGAAGGGCTGCCTAGGGAAGGTGAGGGCCAGCAAGAGCTTTCAGGGCTAGCCCCTTTCGTGTGGGAGCAGTGGCTGGACGTTTCCGATTTGGGAGCTGGGCTCTGGCTGTGCTGAGAAGGAACGTCCGCAGAGTACTGCGGCTAGGAAGCTGAGAGGGCCAGTGCTTGTGGGGCTGTGGAAGGGCTGCCTAGGGAAGGTGAGGGCCAGCAAGAGCTTTCAGGGCTAGCCCCTTTGGTGTGGGAGCAGTGGCTGGACGTTTCCGATTTGGGAGCTGGGCTCTGGTTGTGTTGAGAAGGAACGTCCGCAGAGTACTGCGGCTAGGAAGCTGAGAGGGCCAGGGCTTGTGGGGCTGTGGAAGGGCTGCCTAGGGAAGGTGAGGGCCAGCAAGAGCTTTCAGGGCTAGCCCCTTTCGTGTGGGAGCAGTGGCTGGACGTTTCCGATTTGGGAGCTGGGCTGTGGCTGTGCTGAGAAGGAACGTCCGCAGAGTACTGCGGCTAGGAAGCTGAGAGGGCCAGGGCTTGTGGGGCTGTAGAAGGGCTGCCTAGGGAAGGTGAGGGCCAGCAAGAGCTTTCAGGGCTAGCCCCTTTGGTGTGGGAGCAGTGGCTGGACGTTTCCGATTTGGGAGCTGGGCTCTGGTTGTGTTAAGAAGGAACGTCCGCAGAGTACTGCTGCTAGGAAGCTGAGAGGGCCAGGGCTTGTGGGGCTGTGGAAGGGCTGCCTAGGGAAGGTGAGGGCCAGCAAGAGCTTTCAGGGCTAGCCCCTTTCGTGTGGGAGCAGTGGCTGGACGTTTCCGATTTGGGAGCTGGGCTCTGGCTGTGCCGGGAAGGAACGTCCGCAGAGTTTCGTGGCTAGGAAGCTGAGAGGGCCAGGGCTTGTGGGGCTGTGGAAGGGCTGCCTAGGGAAGGTGAGGGTCAGCAAGAGCTTTCAGGGCTAGCCCCTTTGGTGTGGGAGCAGTGGCTGGACGTTTCCGATTTGGGAGCTGGGCTCTGGCTGTGCTGGGAAGGAACGTCCCCACACTGCTGTGGCTAGGAAGCTGAGAGGGCCAGGGCTTGTGGGGCTGTGGAAGGGCTGCCTAGGGAAGGTGATGGCTAGCAAGAGCTTTCAGGGCTAGCCCCTTTGGTGTGGGAGCAGTGGCTGGACGTTTCCGATTTGGGAGCTGGGCTCTGGCTGTGCCGGGAAGGAACGTCCGCAGAGTACTGCGGCTAGGAAGCTGAGAGGGCCAGGGCTTGTGGGGCTGTGGAAGGGCTGCCTAGGGAAGGTGAGGGCCAGCAAGAGCTTTCAGGGCTAGCCCCTTTGGTGTGGGAGCAGTGGCTGGACGTTTCCGATTTGGGAGCTGGGCTCTGGTTGTATTGAGAAGGAACGTCCGCAGAGTACTGCGGCTAGGAAGCTGAGAGGGCCAGGGCTTGTGGGGCTGTGGAAGGGCTGCCTAGGGAAGGTGAGGGCCAGCAAGAGCTTTCAGGGCTAGCCCCTTTGGTGTGGGAGCAGTGGCTGGACGTTTCTGATTTGGGAGCTGGGCTCTGGTTGTGTTGAGAAGGAACGTCCGCAGAGTACAGCGGCTAGGAAGCTGAGAGGGCCAGGGCTTGTGGGGCTGTGGAAGGGCTGCCTAGGGAAGGTGAGGGCCAGCAAGAGCTTTCAGGGCTAGCCCCTTTCGTGTGGGAGCAGTGGCTGGACGTTTCCGATTTGGGAGCTGGGCTCTGGCTGTGCCGGGAAGGAACGTCCGCAGAGTACTGCGGCTAGGAAGCTGAGAGGGCCAGGGCTTGTGGGGCTGTAGAAGGGCTGCCTAGGGAAGGTGAGGGCCAGCAAGAGCTTTCAGGGCTAGCCCCTTTGGTGTGGGAGCAGTGGCTGGACGTTTCCGATTTGGGAGCTGGGCTCTGGCTGTGTTGAGAAGGAACGTCCGCAGAGTACTGCGGCTAGGAAGCTGAGAGGGCCAGTGCTTGTGGGGCTGTGGAAGGGCTGCCTAGGGAAGGTGAGGGCCAGCAAGAGCTTTCAGGGCTAGCCCCTTTCGTGTGGGAGCAGTGGCTGGACGTTTCCGATTTGGGAGCTGGGCTCTGGCTGTGCTGAGAAGGAACGTCCGCAGAGTACTGCGGCTAGGAAGCTGAGAGGGCCAGTGCTTGTGGGGCTGTGGAAGGGCTGCCTAGGGAAGGTGAGGGCCAGCAAGAGCTTTCAGGGCTAGCCCCTTTGGTGTGGGAGCAGTGGCTGGACGTTTCCGATTTGGGAGCTGGGCTCTGGTTGTGTTGAGAAGGAACGTCCGCAGAGTACTGCGGCTAGGAAGCTGAGAGGGCCAGGGCTTGTGGGGCTGTGGAAGGGCTGCCTAGGGAAGGTGAGGGCCAGCAAGAGCTTTCAGGGCTAGCCCCTTTCGTGTGGGAGCAGTGGCTGGACGTTTCCGATTTGGGAGCTGGGCTGTGGCTGTGCTGAGAAGGAACGTCCGCAGAGTACTGCGGCTAGGAAGCTGAGAGGGCCAGGGCTTGTGGGGCTGTAGAAGGGCTGCCTAGGGAAGGTGAGGGCCAGCAAGAGCTTTCAGGGCTAGCCCCTTTGGTGTGGGAGCAGTGGCTGGACGTTTCCGATTTGGGAGCTGGGCTCTGGTTGTGTTAAGAAGGAACGTCCGCAGAGTACTGCTGCTAGGAAGCTGAGAGGGCCAGGGCTTGTGGGGCTGTGGAAGGGCTGCCTAGGGAAGGTGAGGGCCAGCAAGAGCTTTCAGGGCTAGCCCCTTTGGTGTGGGAGCAGTGGCTGGACGTTTCCGATTTGGGAGCTGGGCTCTGGCTGTGCCGGGAAGGAACGTCCGCAGAGTTTCGTGGCTAGGAAGCTGAGAGGGCCAGGGCTTGTGGGGCTGTGGAAGGGCTGCCTAGGGAAGGTGAGGGTCAGCAAGAGCTTTCAGGGCTAGCCCCTTTGGTGTGGGAGCAGTGGCTGGACGTTTCCGATTTGGGAGCTGGGCTCTGGCTGTGCTGGGAAGGAACGTCCCCACACTGCTGTGGCTAGGAAGCTGAGAGGGCCAGGGCTTGTGGGGCTGTGGAAGGGCTGCCTAGGGAAGGTGATGGCTAGCAAGAGCTTTCAGGGCTAGCCCCTTTGGTGTGGGAGCAGTGGCTGGACGTTTCCGATTTGGGAGCTGGGCTCTGGCTGTGCCGGGAAGGAACGTCCGCAGAGTACTGCGGCTAGGAAGCTGAGAGGGCCAGGGCTTGTGGGGCTGTGGAAGGGCTGCCTAGGGAAGGTGAGGGCCAGCAAGAGCTTTCAGGGCTAGCCCCTTTGGTGTGGGAGCAGTGGCTGGACGTTTCCGATTTGGGAGCTGGGCTCTGGCTGTGCCGGGAAGGAACGTCCGCAGAGTACTGCGGCTAGGAAGCTGAGAGGGCCAGGGCTTGTGGGGCTGTGGAAGGGCTGCCTAGGGAAGGTGAGGGCCAGCAAGAGCTTTCAGGGCTAGCCCCTTTCGTGTGGGAGCAGTGGCTGGACGTTTCCGATTTGGGAGCTGGGCTGTGGCTGTGCTGAGAAGGAACGTCCGCAGAGTACTGCGGCTAGGAAGCTGAGAGGGCCAGGGCTTGTGGGGCTGTAGAAGGGCTGCCTAGGGAAGGTGAGGGCCAGCAAGAGCTTTCAGGGCTAGCCCCTTTGGTGTGGGAGCAGTGGCTGGACGTTTCCGATTTGGGAGCTGGGCTCTGGTTGTGTTAAGAAGGAACGTCCGCAGAGTACTGCTGCTAGGAAGCTGAGAGGGCCAGGGCTTGTGGGGCTGTGGAAGGGCTGCCTAGGGAAGGTGAGGGCCAGCAAGAGCTTTCAGGGCTAGCCCCTTTCGTGTGGGAGCAGTGGCTGGACGTTTCCGATTTGGGAGCTGGGCTCTGGCTGTGCCGGGAAGGAACGTCCGCAGAGTTTCGTGGCTAGGAAGCTGAGAGGGCCAGGGCTTGTGGGGCTGTGGAAGGGCTGCCTAGGGAAGGTGAGGGTCAGCAAGAGCTTTCAGGGCTAGCCCCTTTGGTGTGGGAGCAGTGGCTGGACGTTTCCGATTTGGGAGCTGGGCTCTGGCTGTGCTGGGAAGGAACGTCCCCACACTGCTGTGGCTAGGAAGCTGAGAGGGCCAGGGCTTGTGGGGCTGTGGAAGGGCTGCCTAGGGAAGGTGATGGCTAGCAAGAGCTTTCAGGGCTAGCCCCTTTGGTGTGGGAGCAGTGGCTGGACGTTTCCGATTTGGGAGCTGGGCTCTGGCTGTGCCGGGAAGGAACGTCCGCAGAGTACTGCGGCTAGGAAGCTGAGAGGGCCAGGGCTTGTGGGGCTGTGGAAGGGCTGCCTAGGGAAGGTGAGGGCCAGCAAGAGCTTTCAGGGCTAGCCCCTTTGGTGTGGGAGCAGTGGCTGGACGTTTCCGATTTGGGAGCTGGGCTCTGGTTGTATTGAGAAGGAACGTCCGCAGAGTACTGCGGCTAGGAAGCTGAGAGGGCCAGGGCTTGTGGGGCTGTGGAAGGGCTGCCTAGGGAAGGTGAGGGCCAGCAAGAGCTTTCAGGGCTAGCCCCTTTGGTGTGGGAGCAGTGGCTGGACGTTTCTGATTTGGGAGCTGGGCTCTGGTTGTGTTGAGAAGGAACGTCCGCAGAGTACAGCGGCTAGGAAGCTGAGAGGGCCAGGGCTTGTGGGGCTGTGGAAGGGCTGCCTAGGGAAGGTGAGGGCCAGCAAGAGCTTTCAGGGCTAGCCCCTTTGGTGTGGGAGCAGTGGCTGGACGTTTCCGATTTGGGAGCTGGGCTCTGGCTGTGCCGGGAAGGAACGTCCGCAGAGTACTGCGGCTAGGAAGCTGAGAGGGCCAGGGCTTGTGGGGCTGTAGAAGGGCTGCCTAGGGAAGGTGAGGGCCAGCAAGAGCTTTCAGGGCTAGCCCCTTTGGTGTGGGAGCAGTGGCTGGACGTTTCCGATTTGGGAGCTGGGCTCTGGCTGTGTTGAGAAGGAACGTCCGCAGAGTACTGCGGCTAGGAAGCTGAGAGGGCCAGTGCTTGTGGGGCTGTGGAAGGGCTGCCTAGGGAAGGTGAGGGCCAGCAAGAGCTTTCAGGGCTAGCCCCTTTCGTGTGGGAGCAGTGGCTGGACGTTTCCGATTTGGGAGCTGGGCTCTGGCTGTGCTGAGAAGGAACGTCCGCAGAGTACTGCGGCTAGGAAGCTGAGAGGGCCAGTGCTTGTGGGGCTGTGGAAGGGCTGCCTAGGGAAGGTGAGGGCCAGCAAGAGCTTTCAGGGCTAGCCCCTTTCGTGTGGGAGCAGTGGCTGGACGTTTCCGATTTGGGAGCTGGGCTGTGGCTGTGCTGAGAAGGAACGTCCGCAGAGTACTGCGGCTAGGAAGCTGAGAGGGCCAGGGCTTGTGGGGCTGTAGAAGGGCTGCCTAGGGAAGGTGAGGGCCAGCAAGAGCTTTCAGGGCTAGCCCCTTTGGTGTGGGAGCAGTGGCTGGACGTTTCCGATTTGGGAGCTGGGCTCTGGTTGTGTTAAGAAGGAACGTCCGCAGAGTACTGCTGCTAGGAAGCTGAGAGGGCCAGGGCTTGTGGGGCTGTGGAAGGGCTGCCTAGGGAAGGTGAGGGCCAGCAAGAGCTTTCAGGGCTAGCCCCTTTGGTGTGGGAGCAGTGGCTGGACGTTTCCGATTTGGGAGCTGGGCTCTGGCTGTGCCGGGAAGGAACGTCCGCAGAGTTTCGTGGCTAGGAAGCTGAGAGGGCCAGGGCTTGTGGGGCTGTGGAAGGGCTGCCTAGGGAAGGTGAGGGTCAGCAAGAGCTTTCAGGGCTAGCCCCTTTGGTGTGGGAGCAGTGGCTGGACGTTTCCGATTTGGGAGCTGGGCTCTGGCTGTGCTGGGAAGGAACGTCCCCACACTGCTGTGGCTAGGAAGCTGAGAGGGCCAGGGCTTGTGGGGCTGTGGAAGGGCTGCCTAGGGAAGGTGATGGCTAGCAAGAGCTTTCAGGGCTAGCCCCTTTGGTGTGGGAGCAGTGGCTGGACGTTTCCGATTTGGGAGCTGGGCTCTGGCTGTGCCGGGAAGGAACGTCCGCAGAGTACTGCGGCTAGGAAGCTGAGAGGGCCAGGGCTTGTGGGGCTGTGGAAGGGCTGCCTAGGGAAGGTGAGGGCCAGCAAGAGCTTTCAGGGCTAGCCCCTTTGGTGTGGGAGCAGTGGCTGGACGTTTCCGATTTGGGAGCTGGGCTCTGGTTGTATTGAGAAGGAACGTCCGCAGAGTACTGCGGCTAGGAAGCTGAGAGGGCCAGGGCTTGTGGGGCTGTGGAAGGGCTGCCTAGGGAAGGTGAGGGCCAGCAAGAGCTTTCAGGGCTAGCCCCTTTGGTGTGGGAGCAGTGGCTGGACGTTTCTGATTTGGGAGCTGGGCTCTGGTTGTGTTGAGAAGGAACGTCCGCAGAGTACAGCGGCTAGGAAGCTGAGAGGGCCAGGGCTTGTGGGGCTGTGGAAGGGCTGCCTAGGGAAGGTGAGGGCCAGCAAGAGCTTTCAGGGCTAGCCCCTTTGGTGTGGGAGCAGTGGCTGGACGTTTCCGATTTGGGAGCTGGGCTCTGGCTGTGCCGGGAAGGAACGTCCGCAGAGTACTGCGGCTAGGAAGCTGAGAGGGCCAGGGCTTGTGGGGCTGTAGAAGGGCTGCCTAGGGAAGGTGAGGGCCAGCAAGAGCTTTCAGGGCTAGCCCCTTTGGTGTGGGAGCAGTGGCTGGACGTTTCCGATTTGGGAGCTGGGCTCTGGCTGTGTTGAGAAGGAACGTCCGCAGAGTACTGCGGCTAGGAAGCTGAGAGGGCCAGTGCTTGTGGGGCTGTGGAAGGGCTGCCTAGGGAAGGTGAGGGCCAGCAAGAGCTTTCAGGGCTAGCCCCTTTGGTGTGGGAGCAGTGGCTGGACGTTTCCGATTTGGGAGCTGGGCTCTGGCTGTGCCGGGAAGGAACGTCCGCAGAGTTTCGTGGCTAGGAAGCTGAGAGGGCCAGGGCTTGTGGGGCTGTGGAAGGGCTGCCTAGGGAAGGTGAGGGTCAGCAAGAGCTTTCAGGGCTAGCCCCTTTGGTGTGGGAGCAGTGGCTGGACGTTTCCGATTTGGGAGCTGGGCTCTGGCTGTGCTGGGAAGGAACGTCCCCACACTGCTGTGGCTAGGAAGCTGAGAGGGCCAGGGCTTGTGGGGCTGTGGAAGGGCTGCCTAGGGAAGGTGATGGCTAGCAAGAGCTTTCAGGGCTAGCCCCTTTCGTGTGGGAGCAGTGGCTGGACGTTTCCGATTTGGGAGCTGGGCTCTGGCTGTGCCGGGAAGGAACGTCCGCAGAGTACTGCGGCTAGGAAGCTGAGAGGGCCAGGGCTTGTGGGGCTGTGGAAGGGCTGCCTAGGGAAGGTGAGGGCCAGCAAGAGCTTTCAGGGCTAGCCCCTTTGGTGTGGGAGCAGTGGCTGGACGTTTCCGATTTGGGAGCTGGGCTCTGGTTGTATTGAGAAGGAACGTCCACAGAGTACTGCGGCTAGGAAGCTGAGAGGGCCAGGGCTTGTGGGGCTGTGGAAGGGCTGCCTAGGGAAGGTGAGGGCCAGCAAGAGCTTTCAGGGCTAGCCCCTTTGGTGTGGGAGCAGTGGCTGGACGTTTCTGATTTGGGAGCTGGGCTCTGGTTGTGTTGAGAAGGAACGTCCGCAGAGTACAGCGGCTAGGAAGCTGAGAGGGCCAGGGCTTGTGGGGCTGTGGAAGGGCTGCCTAGGGAAGGTGAGGGCCAGCAAGAGCTTTCAGGGCTAGCCCCTTTGGTGTGGGAGCAGTGGCTGGACGTTTCCGATTTGGGAGCTGGGCTCTGGCTGTGCCGGGAAGGAACGTCCGCAGAGTACTGCGGCTAGGAAGCTGAGAGGGCCAGGGCTTGTGGGGCTGTGGAAGGGCTGCCTAGGGAAGGTGAGGGCCAGCAAGAGCTTTCAGGGCTAGCCCCTTTGGTGTGGGAGCAGTGGCTGGACGTTTCCGATTTGGGAGGTGGGCTCTGGTTGTGTTGAGAAGGAACGTCCGCAGAGTACTGCGGCTAGGAAGCTGAGAGGGCCAGTGCTTGTGGGGCTGTGGAAGGGCTGCCTAGGGAAGGTGAGGGCCAGCAAGAGCTTTCAGGGCTAGCCCCTTTGGTGTGGGAGCAGTGGCTGGACGTTTCCGATTTGGGAGCTGGGCTCTGGCTGTGCCGGGAAGGAACGTCCGCAGAGTTTCGTGGCTAGGAAGCTGAGAGGGCCAGGGCTTGTGGGGCTGTGGAAGGGCTGCCTAGGGAAGGTGAGGGCCAGCAAGAGCTTTCAGGGCTAGCCCCTTTGGTGTGGGAGCAGTGGCTGGACGTTTCCGATTTGGGAGCTGGGCTCTGGCTGTGCCGGGAAGGAACGTCCCCACACTGCTGTGGCTAGTAAGCTGAGAGGGCCAGTGCTTGTGGGGCTGTGGAAGGGCTGCCTAGGGAAGGTGAGGGCCAGCAAGAGCTTTCAGGGCTAGCCCCTTTCGTGTGGGAGCAGTGGCTGGACGTTTCCGATTTGGGAGCTGGGCTCTGGCTGTGCCGGGAAGGAACGTCCGCAGAGTACTGCGGCTAGGAAGCTGAGAGGGCCAGGGCTTGTGGGGCTGTGGAAGGGCTGCCTAGGGAAGGTGAGGGCCAGCAAGAGGTTTCAGGGCTAGCCCCTTTGGTGTGGGAGCAGTGGCTGGACGTTTCCGATTTGGGAGGTGGGCTCTGGCTGTGCTGAGAAGGAACGTCCGCAGAGTACTGCGGCTAGGAAGCTGAGAGGGCCAGGGCTTGTGGGGCTGTGGAAGGGCTGCCTAGGGAAGGTGAGGGCCAGCAAGAGCTTTCAGGGCTAGCCCCTTTCGTGTGGGAGCAGTGGCTGGACGTTTCTGATTTGGGAGCTGGGCTCTGGTTGTGTTGAGAAGGAACGTCCGCAGAGTACTGCGGCTAGGAAGCTGAGAGGGCCAGGGCTTGTGGGGCTGTGGAAGGGCTGCCTAGGGAAGGTGAGGGCCAGCAAGAGCTTTCAGGGCTAGCCCCTTTCGTGTGGGAGCAGTGGCTGGACGTTTCCGATTTGGGAGCTGGGCTGTGGCTGTGCTGAGAAGGAACGTCCGCAGAGTACTGCGGCTAGGAAGCTGAGAGGGCCAGGGCTTGTGGGGCTGTAGAAGGGCTGCCTAGGGAAGGTGAGGGCCAGCAAGAGCTTTCAGGGCTAGCCCCTTTGGTGTGGGAGCAGTGGCTGGACGTTTCCGATTTGGGAGCTGGGCTCTGGTTGTGTTAAGAAGGAACGTCCGCAGAGTACTGCTGCTAGGAAGCTGAGAGGGCCAGGGCTTGTGGGGCTGTGGAAGGGCTGCCTAGGGAAGGTGAGGGCCAGCAAGAGCTTTCAGGGCTAGCCCCTTTCGTGTGGGAGCAGTGGCTGGACGTTTCCGATTTGGGAGCTGGGCTCTGGCTGTGCTGAGAAGGAACGTCCGCAGAGTACTGCGGCTAGGAAGCTGAGAGGGCCAGTGCTTGTGGGGCTGTGGAAGGGCTGCCTAGGGAAGGTGAGGGCCAGCAAGAGCTTTCAGGGCTAGCCCCTTTGGTGTGGGAGCAGTGGCTGGACGTTTCCGATTTGGGAGCTGGGCTCTGGTTGTGTTGAGAAGGAACGTCCGCAGAGTACTGCGGCTAGGAAGCTGAGAGGGCCAGGGCTTGTGGGGCTGTGGAAGGGCTGCCTAGGGAAGGTGAGGGCCAGCAAGAGCTTTCAGGGCTAGCCCCTTTCGTGTGGGAGCAGTGGCTGGACGTTTCCGATTTGGGAGCTGGGCTGTGGCTGTGCTGAGAAGGAACGTCCGCAGAGTACTGCGGCTAGGAAGCTGAGAGGGCCAGGGCTTGTGGGGCTGTAGAAGGGCTGCCTAGGGAAGGTGAGGGCCAGCAAGAGCTTTCAGGGCTAGCCCCTTTCGTGTGGGAGCAGTGGCTGGACGTTTCCGATTTGGGAGCTGGGCTCTGGTTGTGTTGAGAAGGAAGGTCCGCAGAGTACTGCGGCTAGGAAGCTGAGAGGGCCAGGGCTTGTGGGGCTGTGGAAGGGCTGCCTAGGGAAGGTGAGGGCCAGCAAGAGCTTTCAGGGCTAGCCCCTTTCGTGTGGGAGCAGTGGCTGGACGTTTCCGATTTGGGAGCTGGGCTGTGGCTGTGCCGGGAAGGAAGGTCCGCAGAGTACTGCGGCTAGGAAGCTGAGAGGGCCAGGGCTTGTGGGGCTGTGGAAGGGCTGCCTAGGGAAGGTGAGGGCCAGCAAGAGCTTTCAGGGCTAGCCCCTTTCGTGTGGGAGCAGTGGCTGGACGTTTCCGATTTGGGAGCTGGGCTCTGGTTGTGCCGGGAAGGAACGTCCGCAGAGTACTGCGGCTAGGAAGCTGAGAGGGCCAGGGCTTGTGGGGCTGTAGAAGGGCTGCCTAGGGAAGGTGAGGGCCAGCAAGAGCTTTCAGGGCTAGCCCCTTTGGTGTGGGAGCAGTGGCTGGACGTTTCCGATTTGGGAGCTGGGCTCTGGCTGTGTTGAGAAGGAACGTCCGCAGAGTACTGCGGCTAGGAAGCTGAGAGGGCCAGGGCTTGTGGGGCTGTGGAAGGGCTGCCTAGGGAAGGTGAGGGCCAGCAAGAGCTTTCAGGGCTAGCCCCTTTGGTGTGGGAGCAGTGGCTGGACGTTTCCGATTTGGGAGCTGGGCTCTGGCTGTGCCGGGAAGGAACGTCCGCAGAGTACTGCGGCTAGGAAGCTGAGAGGGCCAGGGCTTGTGGGGCTGTGGAAGGGCTGCCTAGGGAAGGTGAGGGCCAGCAAGAGCTTTCAGGGCTAGCCCCTTTGGTGTGGGAGCAGTGGCTGGACGTTTCCGATTTGGGAGCTGGGCTCTGGCTGTGCCGGGAAGGAACGTCCGCAGAGTACTGCGGCTAGGAAGCTGAGAGGGCCAGGGCTTGTGGGGCTGTGGAAGGGCTGCCTAGGGAAGGTGAGGGCCAGCAAGAGCTTTCAGGGCTAGCCCCTTTGGTGTGGGAGCAGTGGCTGGACGTTTCCGATTTGGGAGCTGGGCTCTGGTTGTGTTAAGAAGGAACGTCCGCAGAGTACTGCTGCTAGGAAGCTGAGAGGGCCAGGGCTTGTGGGGCTGTGGAAGGGCTGCCTAGGGAAGGTGAGGGCCAGCAAGAGCTTTCAGGGCTAGCCCCTTTCGTGTGGGAGCAGTGGCTGGACGTTTCCGATTTGGGAGCTGGGCTCTGGTTGTGTTGAGAAGGAAGGTCCGCAGAGTACTGCGGCTAGGAAGCTGAGAGGGCCAGGGCTTGTGGGGCTGTGGAAGGGCTGCCTAGGGAAGGTGAGGGCCAGCAAGAGCTTTCAGGGCTAGCCCCTTTCGTGTGGGAGCAGTGGCTGGACGTTTCCGATTTGGGAGCTGGGCTGTGGCTGTGCCGGGAAGGAAGGTCCGCAGAGTACTGCGGCTAGGAAGCTGAGAGGGCCAGGGCTTGTGGGGCTGTGGAAGGGCTGCCTAGGGAAGGTGAGGGCCAGCAAGAGCTTTCAGGGCTAGCCCCTTTCGTGTGGGAGCAGTGGCTGGACGTTTCCGATTTGGGAGCTGGGCTCTGGTTGTGCCGGGAAGGAACGTCCGCAGAGTACTGCGGCTAGGAAGCTGAGAGGGCCAGGGCTTGTGGGGCTGTAGAAGGGCTGCCTAGGGAAGGTGAGGGCCAGCAAGAGCTTTCAGGGCTAGCCCCTTTGGTGTGGGAGCAGTGGCTGGACGTTTCCGATTTGGGAGCTGGGCTCTGGCTGTGTTGAGAAGGAACGTCCGCAGAGTACTGCGGCTAGGAAGCTGAGAGGGCCAGGGCTTGTGGGGCTGTGGAAGGGCTGCCTAGGGAAGGTGAGGGCCAGCAAGAGCTTTCAGGGCTAGCCCCTTTGGTGTGGGAGCAGTGGCTGGACGTTTCCGATTTGGGAGCTGGGCTCTGGCTGTGCCGGGAAGGAACGTCCGCAGAGTACTGCGGCTAGGAAGCTGAGAGGGCCAGGGCTTGTGGGGCTGTGGAAGGGCTGCCTAGGGAAGGTGAGGGCCAGCAAGAGCTTTCAGGGCTAGCCCCTTTGGTGTGGGAGCAGTGGCTGGACGTTTCCGATTTGGGAGCTGGGCTCTGGCTGTGCCGGGAAGGAACGTCCGCAGAGTACTGCGGCTAGGAAGCTGAGAGGGCCAGGGCTTGTGGGGCTGTGGAAGGGCTGCCTAGGGAAGGTGAGGGCCAGCAAGAGCTTTCAGGGCTAGCCCCTTTCGTGTGGGAGCAGTGGCTGGACGTTTCCGATTTGGGAGCTGGGCTCTGGTTGTGCCGGGAAGGAACGTCCGCAGAGTACTGCGGCTAGGAAGCTGAGAGGGCCAGGGCTTGTGGGGCTGTGGAAGGGCTGCCTAGGGAAGGTGAGGGTCAGCAAGAGCTTTCAGGGCTAGCCCCTTTGGTGTGGGAGCAGTGGCTGGACGTTTCCGATTTGGGAGCTGGGCTCTGGCTGTGCTGGGAAGGAACGTCCCCACACTGCTGTGGCTAGGAAGCTGAGAGGGCCAGGGCTTGTGGGGCTGTGGAAGGGCTGCCTAGGGAAGGTGATGGCTAGCAAGAGCTTTCAGGGCTAGCCCCTTTCGTGTGGGAGCAGTGGCTGGACGTTTCCGATTTGGGAGCTGGGCTCTGGCTGTGCCGGGAAGGAACGTCCGCAGAGTACTGCGGCTAGGAAGCTGAGAGGGCCAGGGCTTGTGGGGCTGTGGAAGGGCTGCCTAGGGAAGGTGAGGGCCAGCAAGAGCTTTCAGGGCTAGCCCCTTTGGTGTGGGAGCAGTGGCTGGACGTTTCTGATTTGGGAGCTGGGCTCTGGTTGTGTTGAGAAGGAACGTCCGCAGAGTACTGCGGCTAGGAAGCTGAGAGGGCCAGGGCTTGTGGGGCTGTGGAAGGGCTGCCTAGGGAAGGTGAGGGCCAGCAAGAGCTTTCAGGGCTAGCCCCTTTGGTGTGGGAGCAGTGGCTGGACGTTTCTGATTTGGGAGCTGGGCTCTGGTTGTGTTGAGAAGGAACGTCCGCAGAGTACAGCGGCTAGGAAGCTGAGAGGGCCAGGGCTTGTGGGGCTGTGGAAGGGCTGCCTAGGGAAGGTGAGGGCCAGCAAGAGCTTTCAGGGCTAGCCCCTTTCGTGTGGGAGCAGTGGCTGGACGTTTCCGATTTGGGAGCTGGGCTCTGGCTGTGCCGGGAAGGAACGTCCGCAGAGTACTGCGGCTAGGAAGCTGAGAGGGCCAGGGCTTGTGGGGCTGTGGAAGGGCTGCCTAGGGAAGGTGAGGGCCAGCAAGAGCTTTCAGGGCTAGCCCCTTTGGTGTGGGAGCAGTGGCTGGACGTTTCCGATTTGGGAGGTGGGCTCTGGTTGTGTTGAGAAGGAACGTCCGCAGAGTACTGCGGCTAGGAAGCTGAGAGGGCCAGTGCTTGTGGGGCTGTGGAAGGGCTGCCTAGGGAAGGTGAGGGCCAGCAAGAGCTTTCAGGGCTAGCCCCTTTCGTGTGGGAGCAGTGGCTGGACGTTTCCGATTTGGGAGCTGGGCTCTGGCTGTGCCGGGAAGGAACGTCCGCAGAGTTTCGTGGCTAGGAAGCTGAGAGGGCCAGGGCTTGTGGGGCTGTGGAAGGGCTGCCTAGGGAAGGTGAGGGCCAGCAAGAGCTTTCAGGGCTAGCCCCTTTGGTGTGGGAGCAGTGGCTGGACGTTTCCGATTTGGGAGCTGGGCTCTGGCTGTGCCGGGAAGGAACGTCCCCACACTGCTGTGGCTAGGAAGCTGAGAGGGCCAGTGCTTGTGGGGCTGTGGAAGGGCTGCCTAGGGAAGGTGAGGGCCAGCAAGAGCTTTCAGGGCTAGCCCCTTTCGTGTGGGAGCAGTGGCTGGACGTTTCCGATTTGGGAGCTGGGCTCTGGCTGTGCCGGGAAGGAACGTCCGCAGAGTACTGCGGCTAGGAAGCTGAGAGGGCCAGGGCTTGTGGGGCTGTGGAAGGGCTGCCTAGGGAAGGTGAGGGCCAGCAAGAGCTTTCAGGGCTAGCCCCTTTGGTGTGGGAGCAGTGGCTGGACGTTTCCGATTTGGGAGGTGGGCTCTGGCTGTGCTGAGAAGGAACGTCCGCAGAGTACTGCGGCTAGGAAGCTGAGAGGGCCAGGGCTTGTGGGGCTGTGGAAGGGCTGCCTAGGGAAGGTGAGGGCCAGCAAGAGCTTTCAGGGCTAGCCCCTTTGGTGTGGGAGCAGTGGCTGGACGTTTCTGATTTGGGAGCTGGGCTCTGGTTGTGTTGAGAAGGAACGTCCGCAGAGTACTGCGGCTAGGAAGCTGAGAGGGCCAGGGCTTGTGGGGCTGTGGAAGGGCTGCCTAGGGAAGGTGAGGGCCAGCAAGAGCTTTCAGGGCTAGCCCCTTTCGTGTGGGAGCAGTGGCTGGACGTTTCCGATTTGGGAGCTGGGCTGTGGCTGTGCTGAGAAGGAACGTCCGCAGAGTACTGCGGCTAGGAAGCTGAGAGGGCCAGGGCTTGTGGGGCTGTAGAAGGGCTGCCTAGGGAAGGTGAGGGCCAGCAAGAGCTTTCAGGGCTAGCCCCTTTGGTGTGGGAGCAGTGGCTGGACGTTTCCGATTTGGGAGCTGGGCTCTGGTTGTGTTAAGAAGGAACGTCCGCAGAGTACTGCTGCTAGGAAGCTGAGAGGGCCAGGGCTTGTGGGGCTGTGGAAGGGCTGCCTAGGGAAGGTGAGGGCCAGCAAGAGCTTTCAGGGCTAGCCCCTTTGGTGTGGGAGCAGTGGCTGGACGTTTCCGATTTGGGAGCTGGGCTGTGGCTGTGCTGAGAAGGAACGTCCGCAGCGTTTCGTGGCTAGGAAGCTGAGAGGGCCAGTGCTTGTGGGGCTGTGGAAGGGCTGCCTAGGGAAGGTGAGGGCCAGCAAGAGCTTTCAGGGCTAGCCCCTTTGGTGTGGGAGCAGTGGCTGGACGTTTCCGATTTGGGAGCTGGGCTCTGGTTGTGTTGAGAAGGAACGTCCGCAGAGTACTGCGGCTAGGAAGCTGAGAGGGCCAGGGCTTGTGGGGCTGTGGAAGGGCTGCCTAGGGAAGGTGAGGGCCAGCAAGAGCTTTCAGGGCTAGCCCCTTTGGTGTGGGAGCAGTGGCTGGACGTTTCCGATTTGGGAGCTGGGCTGTGGCTGTGCTGAGAAGGAACGTCCGCAGAGTACTGCGGCTAGGAAGCTGAGAGGGCCAGGGCTTGTGGGGCTGTAGAAGGGCTGCCTAGGGAAGGTGAGGGCCAGCAAGAGCTTTCAGGGCTAGCCCCTTTGGTGTGGGAGCAGTGGCTGGACGTTTCCGATTTGGGAGCTGGGCTCTGGTTGTGTTAAGAAGGAACGTCCGCAGAGTACTGCTGCTAGGAAGCTGAGAGGGCCAGGGCTTGTGGGGCTGTGGAAGGGCTGCCTAGGGAAGGTGAGGGCCAGCAAGAGCTTTCAGGGCTAGCCCCTTTCGTGTGGGAGCAGTGGCTGGACGTTTCCGATTTGGGAGCTGGGCTCTGGCTGTGCTGAGAAGGAACGTCCGCAGAGTACTGCGGCTAGGAAGCTGAGAGGGCCAGTGCTTGTGGGGCTGTGGAAGGGCTGCCTAGGGAAGGTGAGGGCCAGCAAGAGCTTTCAGGGCTAGCCCCTTTGGTGTGGGAGCAGTGGCTGGACGTTTCCGATTTGGGAGCTGGGCTCTGGCTGTGCTGAGACGGAACGTCCGCAGAGTACTGCGGCTAGGAAGCTGAGAGGGCCAGGGCTTGTGGGGCTGTGGAAGGGCTGCCTAGGGAAGGTGAGGGCCAGCAAGAGCTTTCAGGGCTAGCCCCTTTCGTGTGGGAGCAGTGGCTGGACGTTTCCGATTTGGGAGCTGGGCTGTGGCTGTGCCGGGAAGGAACGTCCGCAGAGTACTGCGGCTAGGAAGCTGAGAGGGCCAGGGCTTGTGGGGCTGTGGAAGGGCTGCCTAGGGAAGGTGAGGGCCAGCAAGGGCTTTCAGGGCTAGCCCCTTTCGTGTGGGAGCAGTGGCTGGACGTTTCCGATTTGGGAGCTGGGCTCTGGTTGTGCCGGGAAGGAACGTCCGCAGAGTACTGCGGCTAGGAAGCTGAGAGGGCCAGGGCTTGTGGGGCTGTAGAAGGGCTGCCTAGGGAAGGTGAGGGCCAGCAAGAGCTTTCAGGGCTAGCCCCTTTGGTGTGGGAGCAGTGGCTGGACGTTTCCGATTTGGGAGCTGGGCTCTGGCTGTGTTGAGAAGGAACGTCCGCAGAGTACTGCGGCTAGGAAGCTGAGAGGGCCAGGGCTTGTGGGGCTGTGGAAGGGCTGCCTAGGGAAGGTGAGGGCCAGCAAGAGCTTTCAGGGCTAGCCCCTTTGGTGTGGGAGCAGTGGCTGGACGTTTCCGATTTGGGAGCTGGGCTCTGGCTGTGCCGGGAAGGAACGTCCGCAGAGTACTGCGGCTAGGAAGCTGAGAGGGCCAGGGCTTGTGGGGCTGTGGAAGGGCTGCCTAGGGAAGGTGAGGGCCAGCAAGAGCTTTCAGGGCTAGCCCCTTTCGTGTGGGAGCAGTGGCTGGACGTTTCCGATTTGGGAGCTGGGCTCTGGCTGTGCCGGGAAGGAACGTCCGCAGAGTACTGCGGCTAGGAAGCTGAGAGGGCCAGGGCTTGTGGGGCTGTGGAAGGGCTGCCTAGGGAAGGTGAGGGCCAGCAAGAGCTTTCAGGGCTAGCCCCTTTCGTGTGGGAGCAGTGGCTGGACGTTTCCGATTTGGGAGCTGGGCTCTGGCTGTGCTGAGAAGGAACGTCCGCAGAGTACTGCGGCTAGGAAGCTGAGAGGGCCAGGGCTTGTGGGGCTGTGGAAGGGCTGCCTAGGGAAGGTGAGGGCCAGCAAGGGCTTTCAGGGCTAGCCCCTTTCGTGTGGGAGCAGTGGCTGGACGTTTCCGATTTGGGAGCTGGGCTCTGGTTGTGCCGGGAAGGAACGTCCGCAGAGTACTGCGGCTAGGAAGCTGAGAGGGCCAGGGCTTGTGGGGCTGTAGAAGGGCTGCCTAGGGAAGGTGAGGGCCAGCAAGAGCTTTCAGGGCTAGCCCCTTTGGTGTGGGAGCAGTGGCTGGACGTTTCCGATTTGGGAGCTGGGCTCTGGCTGTGCCGGGAAGGAACGTCCGCAGAGTACTGCGGCTAGGAAGCTGAGAGGGCCAGGGCTTGTGGGGCTGTGGAAGGGCTGCCTAGGGAAGGTGAGGGCCAGCAAGAGCTTTCAGGGCTAGCCCCTTTCGTGTGGGAGCAGTGGCTGGACGTTTCCGATTTGGGAGCTGGGCTCTGGCTGTGCCGGGAAGGAACGTCCGCAGAGTACTGCTGCTAGGAAGCTGAGAGGGCCAGGGCTTGTGGGGCTGTGGAAGGGCTGCCTAGGGAAGGTGAGGGCCAGCAAGAGCTTTCAGGGCTAGCCCCTTTGGTGTGGGAGCAGTGGCTGGACGTTTCCGATTTGGGAGCTGGGCTCTGGCTGTGCCGGGAAGGAACGTCCGCAGAGTACTGCGGCTAGGAAGCTGAGAGGGCCAGGGCTTGTGGGGCTGTGGAAGGGCTGCCTAGGGAAGGTGAGGGCCAGCAAGAGCTTTCAGGGCTAGCCCCTTTCGTGTGGGAGCAGTGGCTGGACGTTTCCGATTTGGGAGCTGGGCTCTGGCTGTGCCGGGAAGGAACGTCCGCAGAGTACTGCGGCTAGGAAGCTGAGAGGGCCAGGGCTTGTGGGGCTGTAGAAGGGCTGCCTAGGGAAGGTGAGGGCCAGCAAGAGCTTTCAGGGCTAGCCCCTTTCGTGTGGGAGCAGTGGCTGGACGTTTCCGATTTGGGAGCTGGGCTCTGGTTGTGCCGGGAAGGAACGTCCGCAGAGTACTGCGGCTAGGAAGCTGAGAGGGCCAGGGCTTGTGGGGCTGTAGAAGGGCTGCCTAGGGAAGGTGAGGGCCAGCAAGAGCTTTCAGGGCTAGCCCCTTTCGTGTGGGAGCAGTGGCTGGACGTTTCCGATTTGGGAGCTGGGCTCTGGTTGTGTTGAGAAGGAACGTCCGCAGAGTACTGCGGCTAGGAAGCTGAGAGGGCCAGTGCTTGTGGGGCTGTGGAAGGGCTGCCTAGGGAAGGTGAGGGCCAGCAAGAGCTTTCAGGGCTAGCCCCTTTGGTGTGGGAGCAGTGGCTGGACGTTTCCGATTTGGGAGCTGGGCTCTGGCTGTGCCGGGAAGGAACGTCCGCAGAGTTTCGTGGCTAGGAAGCTGAGAGGGCCAGGTCTTGTGGGGCTGTGGAAGGGCTGCCTAGGGAAGGTGAGGGTCAGCAAGAGCTTTCAGGGCTAGCCCCTTTGGTGTGGGAGCAGTGGCTGGACGTTTCCGATTTGGGAGCTGGGCTCTGGCTGTGCCGGGAAGGAACGTCCCCACACTGCTGTGGCTAGGAAGCTCAGAGGGCCAGGGCTTGTGGGGCTGTGGAAGGGCTGCCTAGGGAAGGTGAGGGCCAGCAAGAGCTTTCAGGGCTAGCCCCTTTCGTGTGGGAGCAGTGGCTGGACGTTTCCGATTTGGGAGCTGGGCTCTGGCTGTGCCGGGAACGAACGTCCGCAGAGTACTGCGGCTAGGAAGCTGAGAGGGCCAGGGCTTGTGGGGCTGTGGAAGGGCTGCCTAGGGAAGGTGAGGGCCAGCAAGAACTTTCAGGGCTAGCCCCTTTGGTGTGGGAGCAGTGGCTGGACGTTTCCGATTTGGGAGCTGGGCTCTGGCTGTGCCGGGAAGCAACGTCCGCAGAGTACTGCGGCTAGGAAGCTGAGAGGGCCAGGGCTTGTGGGGCTGTGGAAGGGCTGCCTAGGGAAGGTGAGGGCCAGCAAGAGCTTTCAGGGCTAGCCCCTTTCGTGTGGGAGCAGTGGCTGGACGTTTCCGATTTGGGAGCTGGGCTCTGGCTGTGCTGAGAAGGAACGTCCGCAGAGTACTGCGGCTAGGAAGCTGAGAGGGCCAGGGCTTGTGGGGCTGTGGAAGGGCTGCCTAGGGAAGGTGAGGGCCAGCAAGAGCTTTCAGGGCTAGCCCCTTTCGTGTGGGAGCAGTGGCTGGACGTTTCCGATTTGGGAGCTGGGCTCTGGTTGTGTTGAGAAGGAACGTCCGCAGAGTACTGCGGCTAGGAAGCTGAGAGGGCCAGGGCTTGTGGGGCTGTGGAAGGGCTGCCTAGGGAAGGTGAGGGCCAGCAAGAGCTTTCAGGGCTAGCCCCTTTCGTGTGGGAGCAGTGGCTGGACGTTTCCGATTTGGGAGCTGGGCTCTGGCTGTGCCGGGAAGGAACGTCCGCAGAGTACTGCGGCTAGGAAGCTGAGAGGGCCAGGGCTTGTGGGGCTGTGGAAGGGCTGCCTAGGGAAGGTGAGGGCCAGCAAGAGCTTTCAGGGCTAGCCCCTTTGGTGTGGGAGCAGTGGCTGGACGTTTCCGATTTGGGAGCTGGGCTCTGGCTGTGCTGAGAAGGAACGTCCGCAGAGTACTGCGGCTAGGAAGCTGAGAGGGCCAGGGCTTGTGGGGCTGTGGAAGGGCTGCCTAGGGAAGGTGAGGGTCAGCAAGAGCTTTCAGGGCTAGCCCCTTTGGTGTGGGAGCAGTGGCTGGACGTTTCCGATTTGGGAGCTGGGCTCTGGCTGTGCCGGGAAGGAACGTCCGCAGAGTACTGCGGCTAGGAAGCTGAGAGGGCCAGGGCTTGTGGGGCTGTGGAAGGGCTGCCTAGGGAAGGTGAGGGCCAGCAAGAGCTTTCAGGGCTAGCCCCTTTCGTGTGGGAGCAGTGGCTGGACGTTTCCGATTTGGGAGCTGGGCTCTGGCTGTGCCGGGAAGGAACGTCCGCAGAGTACTGCGGCTAGGAAGCTGAGAGGGCCAGGGCTTGTGGGGCTGTGGAAGGGCTGCCTAGGGAAGGTGAGGGCCAGCTAGAGCTTTCAGGGCTAGCCCCTTTCGTGTGGGAGCAGTGGCTGGACGTTTCCGATTTGGGAGCTGGGCTCTGGCTGTGCCGGGAAGGAACGTCCGCAGAGTACTGCGGCTAGGAAGCTGAGAGGGCCAGGGCTTGTGGGGCTGTGGAAGGGCTGCCTAGGGAAGGTGAGGGCCAGCAAGAGCTTTCAGGGCTAGCCCCTTTCGTGTGGGAGCAGTGGCTGGACGTTTCCGATTTGGGAGCTGGGCTCTGGCTGTGCCGGGAAGGAACGTCCGCAGAGTACTGCGGCTAGGAAGCTGAGAGGGCCAGGGCTTGTGGGGCTGTAGAAGGGCTGCCTAGGGAAGGTGAGGGCCAGCAAGAGCTTTCAGGGCTAGCCCCTTTGGTGTGGGAGCAGTGGCTGGACGTTTCCGATTTGGGAGCTGGGCTCTGGCTGTGCTGAGAAGGAACGTCCGAAGAGTACTGCGGCTAGGAAGCTGAGAGGGCCAGGGCTTGTGGGGCTGTAGAAGGGCTGCCTAGGGAAGGTGAGGGCCAGCAAGAGCTTTCAGGGCTAGCCCCTTTCGTGTGGGAGCAGTGGCTGGACGTTTCCGATTTGGGAGCTGGGCTCTGGTTGTGTTGAGAAGGAACGTCCGCAGAGTACTGCGGCTAGGAAGCTGAGAGGGCCAGTGCTTGTGGGGCTGTGGAAGGGCTGCCTAGGGAAGGTGAGGGCCAGCAAGAGCTTTCAGGGCTAGCCCCTTTGGTGTGGGAGCAGTGGCTGGACGTTTCCGATTTGGGAGCTGGGCTCTGGCTGTGCCGGGAAGGAACGTCCGCAGAGTTTCGTGGCTAGGAAGCTGAGAGGGCCAGGGCTTGTGGGGCTGTGGAAGGGCTGCCTAGGGAAGGTGAGGGTCAGCAAGAGCTTTCAGGGCTAGCCCCTTTGGTGTGGGAGCAGTGGCTGGACGTTTCCGATTTGGGAGCTGGGCTCTGGCTGTGCCGGGAAGGAACGTCCCCACACTGCTGTGGCTAGGAAGCTCAGAGGGCCAGGGCTTGTGGGGCTGTGGAAGGGCTGCCTAGGGAAGGTGAGGGCCAGCAAGAGCTTTCAGGGCTAGCCCCTTTGGTGTGGGAGCAGTGGCTGGACGTTTCCGATTTGGGAGCTGGGCTCTGGCTGTGCCGGGAAGGAACGTCCGCAGAGTACTGCGGCTAGGAAGCTGAGAGGGCCAGGGCTTGTGGGGCTGTGGAAGGGCTGCCTAGGGAAGGTGAGGGCCAGCAAGAGCTTTCAGGGCTAGCCCCTTTGGTGTGGGAGCAGTGGCTGGACGTTTCCGATTTGGGAGCTGGGCTCTGGCTGTGCTGAGAAGGAACGTCCGCAGAGTACTGCGGCTAGGAAGCTGAGAGGGCCAGGGCTTGTGGGGCTGTGGAAGGGCTGCCTAGGGAAGGTGAGGGCCAGCAAGAGCTTTCAGGGCTAGCCCCTTTCGTGTGGGAGCAGTGGCTGGACGTTTCTGATTTGGGAGCTGGGCTCTGGTTGTGTTGAGAAGGAACGTCCGCAGAGTACTGCGGCTAGGAAGCTGAGAGGGCCAGGGCTTGTGGGGCTGTGGAAGGGCTGCCTAGGGAAGGTGAGGGCCAGCAAGAGCTTTCAGGGCTAGCCCCTTTGGTGTGGGAGCAGTGGCTGGACGTTTCCGATTTGGGAGCTGGGCTCTGGCTGTGCCAGGAAGGAACGTCCGCAGAGTACTGCGGCTAGGAAGCTGAGAGGGCCAGGGCTTGTGGGGCTGTGGAAGGGCTGCCTAGGGAAGGTGAGGGCCAGCAAGAGCTTTCAGGGCTAGCCCCTTTGGTGTGGGAGCAGTGGCTGGACGTTTCCGATTTGGGAGCTGGGCTGTGGCTGTGCTGAGAAGGAACGTCCGCAGAGTACTGCGGCTAGGAAGCTGAGAGGGCCAGTGCTTGTGGGGCTGTGGAAGGGCTGCCTAGGGAAGGTGAGGGTCAGCAAGAGCTTTCAGGGCTAGCCCCTTTGGTGTGGGAGCAGTGGCTGGACGTTTCCGATTTGGGAGCTGGGCTCTGGCTGTGCCGGGAAGGAACGTCCGCACACTGCTGTGGCTAGGAAGCTCAGAGGGCCAGGGCTAGTGGGGCTGTGGAAGGGCTGCCTAGGGAAGGTGAGGGCCAGCAAGAGCTTTCAGGGCTAGCCCCTTTGGTGTGGGAGCAGTGGCTGGACGTTTCCGATTTGGGAGCTGGGCTCTGGCTGTGCCGGGAAGGAACGTCCGCAGAGTACTGCGGCTAGGAAGCTGAGAGGGCCAGGGCTTGTGGGGCTGTGGAAGGGCTGCCTAGGGAAGGTGAGGGCCAGCAAGAGCTTTCAGGGCTAGCCCCTTTGGTGTGGGAGCAGTGGCTGGACGTTTCCGATTTGGGAGCTGGGCTCTGGCTGTGCTGAGAAGGAACGTCCGCAGAGTACTGCGGCTAGGAAGCTGAGAGGGCCAGGGCTTGTGGGGCTGTGGAAGGGCTGCCTAGGGAAGGTGAGGGCCAGCAAGAGCTTTCAGGGCTAGCCCCTTTCGTGTGGGAGCAGTGGCTGGACGTTTCCGATTTGGGAGCTGGGCTCTGGTTGTGTTGAGAAGGAACGTCCGCAGAGTACTGCGGCTAGGAAGCTGAGAGGGCCAGGGCTTGTGGGGCTGTGGAAGGGCTGCCTAGGGAAGGTGAGGGCCAGCAAGAGCTTTCAGGGCTAGCCCCTTTCGTGTGGGAGCAGTGGCTGGACGTTTCCGATTTGGGAGCTGGGCTGTGGCTGTGCTGAGAAGGAACGTCCGCAGAGTACTGCGGCTAGGAAGCTGAGAGGGCCAGGGCTTGTGGGGCTGTGGAAGGGCTGCCTAGGGAAGGTGAGGGCCAGCAAGAGCTTTCAGGGCTAGCCCCTTTCGTGTGGGAGCAGTGGCTGGACGTTTCTGATTTGGGAGCTGGGCTCTGGTTGTGTTGAGAAGGAACGTCCGCAGAGTACTGCGGCTAGGAAGCTGAGAGGGCCAGGGCTTGTGGGGCTGTGGAAGGGCTGCCTAGGGAAGGTGAGGGCCAGCAAGAGCTTTCAGGGCTAGCCCCTTTCGTGTGGGAGCAGTGGCTGGACGTTTCCGATTTGGGAGCTGGGCTCTGGCTGTGCCGGGAAGGAACGTCCGCAGAGTACTGCGGCTAGGAAGCTGAGAGGGCCAGGGCTTGTGGGGCTGTGGAAGGGCTGCCTAGGGAAGGTGAGGGCCAGCAAGAGCTTTCAGGGCTAGCCCCTTTGGTGTGGGAGCAGTGGCTGGACGTTTCCGATTTGGGAGCTGGGCTCTGGCTGTGCTGAGAAGGAACGTCCGCAGAGTACTGCGGCTAGGAAGCTGAGAGGGCCAGGGCTTGTGGGGCTGTGGAAGGGCTGCCTAGGGAAGGTGAGGGTCAGCAAGAGCTTTCAGGGCTAGCCCCTTTGGTGTGGGAGCAGTGGCTGGACGTTTCCGATTTGGGAGCTGGGCTCTGGCTGTGCCGGGAAGGAACGTCCGCAGAGTACTGCGGCTAGGAAGCTGAGAGGGCCAGGGCTTGTGGGGCTGTGGAAGGGCTGCCTAGGGAAGGTGAGGGCCAGCAAGAGCTTTCAGGGCTAGCCCCTTTCGTGTGGGAGCAGTGGCTGGACGTTTCCGATTTGGGAGCTGGGCTCTGGCTGTGCCGGGAAGGAACGTCCGCAGAGTACTGCGGCTAGGAAGCTGAGAGGGCCAGGGCTTGTGGGGCTGTGGAAGGGCTGCCTAGGGAAGGTGAGGGCCAGCTAGAGCTTTCAGGGCTAGCCCCTTTCGTGTGGGAGCAGTGGCTGGACGTTTCCGATTTGGGAGCTGGGCTCTGGCTGTGCCGGGAAGGAACGTCCGCAGAGTACTGCGGCTAGGAAGCTGAGAGGGCCAGGGCTTGTGGGGCTGTGGAAGGGCTGCCTAGGGAAGGTGAGGGCCAGCAAGAGCTTTCAGGGCTAGCCCCTTTCGTGTGGGAGCAGTGGCTGGACGTTTCCGATTTGGGAGCTGGGCTCTGGCTGTGCCGGGAAGGAACGTCCGCAGAGTACTGCGGCTAGGAAGCTGAGAGGGCCAGGGCTTGTGGGGCTGTAGAAGGGCTGCCTAGGGAAGGTGAGGGCCAGCAAGAGCTTTCAGGGCTAGCCCCTTTGGTGTGGGAGCAGTGGCTGGACGTTTCCGATTTGGGAGCTGGGCTCTGGTTGTGCCGGGAAGGAACGTCCGCAGAGTACTGCGGCTAGGAAGCTGAGAGGGCCAGGGCTTGTGGGGCTGTAGAAGGGCTGCCTAGGGAAGGTGAGGGCCAGCAAGAGCTTTCAGGGCTAGCCCCTTTCGTGTGGGAGCAGTGGCTGGACGTTTCCGATTTGGGAGCTGGGCTCTGGTTGTGTTGAGAAGGAACGTCCGCAGAGTACTGCGGCTAGGAAGCTGAGAGGGCCAGTGCTTGTGGGGCTGTGGAAGGGCTGCCTAGGGAAGGTGAGGGCCAGCAAGAGCTTTCAGGGCTAGCCCCTTTGGTGTGGGAGCAGTGGCTGGACGTTTCCGATTTGGGAGCTGGGCTCTGGCTGTGCCGGGAAGGAACGTCCGCAGAGTTTCGTGGCTAGGAAGCTGAGAGGGCCAGGGCTTGTGGGGCTGTGGAAGGGCTGCCTAGGGAAGGTGAGGGTCAGCAAGAGCTTTCAGGGCTAGCCCCTTTGGTGTGGGAGCAGTGGCTGGACGTTTCCGATTTGGGAGCTGGGCTCTGGCTGTGCCGGGAAGGAACGTCCCCACACTGCTGTGGCTAGGAAGCTCAGAGGGCCAGGGCTTGTGGGGCTGTGGAAGGGCTGCCTAGGGAAGGTGAGGGCCAGCAAGAGCTTTCAGGGCTAGCCCCTTTGGTGTGGGAGCAGTGGCTGGACGTTTCCGATTTGGGAGCTGGGCTCTGGCTGTGCCGGGAAGGAACGTCCGCAGAGTACTGCGGCTAGGAAGCTGAGAGGGCCAGGGCTTGTGGGGCTGTGGAAGGGCTGCCTAGGGAAGGTGAGGGCCAGCAAGAGCTTTCAGGGCTAGCCCCTTTGGTGTGGGAGCAGTGGCTGGACGTTTCCGATTTGGGAGCTGGGCTCTGGCTGTGCTGAGAAGGAACGTCCGCAGAGTACTGCGGCTAGGAAGCTGAGAGGGCCAGGGCTTGTGGGGCTGTGGAAGGGCTGCCTAGGGAAGGTGAGGGCCAGCAAGAGCTTTCAGGGCTAGCCCCTTTCGTGTGGGAGCAGTGGCTGGACGTTTCTGATTTGGGAGCTGGGCTCTGGTTGTGTTGAGAAGGAACGTCCGCAGAGTACTGCGGCTAGGAAGCTGAGAGGGCCAGGGCTTGTGGGGCTGTGGAAGGGCTGCCTAGGGAAGGTGAGGGCCAGCAAGAGCTTTCAGGGCTAGCCCCTTTCGTGTGGGAGCAGTGGCTGGACGTTTCCGATTTGGGAGCTGGGCTCTGGCTGTGCCAGGAAGGAACGTCCGCAGAGTACTGCGGCTAGGAAGCTGAGAGGGCCAGGGCTTGTGGGGCTGTGGAAGGGCTGCCTAGGGAAGGTGAGGGCCAGCAAGAGCTTTCAGGGCTAGCCCCTTTGGTGTGGGAGCAGTGGCTGGACGTTTCCGATTTGGGAGCTGGGCTGTGGCTGTGCTGAGAAGGAACGTCCGCAGAGTACTGCGGCTAGGAAGCTGAGAGGGCCAGTGCTTGTGGGGCTGTGGAAGGGCTGCCTAGGGAAGGTGAGGGTCAGCAAGAGCTTTCAGGGCTAGCCCCTTTGGTGTGGGAGCAGTGGCTGGACGTTTCCGATTTGGGAGCTGGGCTCTGGCTGTGCCGGGAAGGAACGTCCGCAGAGTACTGCGGCTAGGAAGCTGAGAGGGCCAGGGCTTGTGGGGCTGTGGAAGGGCTGCCTAGGGAAGGTGAGGGCCAGCAAGAGCTTTCAGGGCTAGCCCCTTTGGTGTGGGAGCAGTGGCTGGACGTTTCCGATTTGGGAGCTGGGCTCTGGCTGTGCTGAGAAGGAACGTCCGCAGAGTACTGCGGCTAGGAAGCTGAGAGGGCCAGGGCTTGTGGGGCTGTGGAAGGGCTGCCTAGGGAAGGTGAGGGCCAGCAAGAGCTTTCAGGGCTAGCCCCTTTCGTGTGGGAGCAGTGGCTGGACGTTTCCGATTTGGGAGCTGGGCTCTGGTTGTGTTGAGAAGGAACGTCCGCAGAGTACTGCGGCTAGGAAGCTGAGAGGGCCAGGGCTTGTGGGGCTGTGGAAGGGCTGCCTAGGGAAGGTGAGGGCCAGCAAGAGCTTTCAGGGCTAGCCCCTTTCGTGTGGGAGCAGTGGCTGGACGTTTCCGATTTGGGAGCTGGGCTGTGGCTGTGCTGAGAAGGAACGTCCGCAGAGTACTGCGGCTAGGAAGCTGAGAGGGCCAGGGCTTGTGGGGCTGTAGAAGGGCTGCCTAGGGAAGGTGAGGGCCAGCAAGAGCTTTCAGGGCTAGCCCCTTTGGTGTGGGAGCAGTGGCTGGACGTTTCCGATTTGGGAGGTGGGCTCTGGTTGTGTTGAGAAGGAACGTCCGCAGAGTACTGCGGCTAGGAAGCTGAGAGGGCCAGGGCTTGTGGGGCTGTGGAAGGGCTGCCTAGGGAAGGTGAGGGCCAGCAAGAGCTTTCAGGGCTAGCCCCTTTCGTGTGGGAGCAGTGGCTGGACGTTTCCGATTTGGGAGCTGGGCTGTGGCTGTGCTGAGAAGGAACGTCCGCAGAGTACTGCGGCTAGGAAGCTGAGAGGGCCAGGGCTTGTGGGGCTGTAGAAGGGCTGCCTAGGGAAGGTGAGGGCCAGCAAGAGCTTTCAGGGCTAGCCCCTTTGGTGTGGGAGCAGTGGCTGGACGTTTCCGATTTGGGAGGTGGGCTCTGGTTGTGTTGAGAAGGAACGTCCGCAGAGTACTGCGGCTAGGAAGCTGAGAGGGCCAGGGCTTGTGGGGCTGTGGAAGGGCTGCCTAGGGAAGGTGAGGGCCAGCAAGAGCTTTCAGGGCTAGCCCCTTTGGTGTGGGAGCAGTGGCTGGACGTTTCCGATTTGGGAGCTGGGCTCTGGCTGTGCCAGGAAGGAACGTCCCCACACTGCTGTGGCTAGGAAGCTGAGAGGGCCAGTGCTTGTGGGGCTGTGGAAGGGCTGCCTAGGGAAGGTGAGGGTCAGCAAGAGCTTTCAGGGCTAGCCCCTTTCGTGTGGGAGCAGTGGCTGAACGTTTCCGATTTGGGAGCTGGGCTCTGGCTGTGCCGGGAAGGAACGTCCCCACACTGCTGTGGCTAGGAAGTTCAGAGGGCCAGGGCTTGTGGGGCTGTGGAAGGGCTGCCTAGGGAAGGTGAGGGCCAGCAAGAGCTTTCAGGGCTAGCCCCTTTGGTGTGGGAGCAGTGGCTGGACATTTCCGATTTGGGAGGTGGGCTCTGGCTGTGCCGGGAAGGAACGTCCGCAGAGTACTGCGGCTAGGAAGCTGAGAGGGCCAGGGCTTGTGGGGCTGTGGAAGGGCTGCCTAGGGAAGGTGAGGGCCAGCAAGAACTTTCAGGGCTAGCCCCTTTGGTGTGGGAGCAGTGGCTGGACGTTTCCGATTTGGGAGCTGGGCTGTGGCTGTGCTGAGAAGGAACGTCCGCAGAGTACTGCGGCTAGGAAGCTGAGAGGGCCAGTGCTTGTGGGGCTGTGGAAGGGCTGCCTAGGGAAGGTGAGGGTCAGCAAGAGCTTTCAGGGCTAGCCCCTTTGGTGTGGGAGCAGTGGCTGGACGTTTCCGATTTGGGAGGTGGGCTCTGGTTGTGTTGAGAAGGAACGTCCGCAGAGTACTGCGGCTAGGAAGCTGAGAGGGCCAGGGCTTGTGGGGCTGTGGAAGGGCTGCCTAGGGAAGGTGAGGGCCAGCAAGAGCTTTCAGGGCTAGCCCCTTTCGTGTGGGAGCAGTGGCTGGACGTTTCCGATTTGGGAGCTGGGCTGTGGCTGTGCTGAGAAGGAACGTCCGCAGAGTACTGCGGCTAGGAAGCTGAGAGGGCCAGGGCTTGTGGGGCTGTAGAAGGGCTGCCTAGGGAAGGTGAGGGCCAGCAAGAGCTTTCAGGGCTAGCCCCTTTGGTGTGGGAGCAGTGGCTGGACGTTTCCGATTTGGGAGGTGGGCTCTGGTTGTGTTGAGAAGGAACGTCCGCAGAGTACTGCGGCTAGGAAGCTGAGAGGGCCAGGGCTTGTGGGGCTGTGGAAGGGCTGCCTAGGGAAGGTGAGGGCCAGCAAGAGCTTTCAGGGCTAGCCCCTTTGGTGTGGGAGCAGTGGCTGGACGTTTCCGATTTGGGAGCTGGGCTCTGGCTGTGCCAGGAAGGAACGTCCCCACACTGCTGTGGCTAGGAAGCTGAGAGGGCCAGTGCTTGTGGGGCTGTGGAAGGGCTGCCTAGGGAAGGTGAGGGTCAGCAAGAGCTTTCAGGGCTAGCCCCTTTCGTGTGGGAGCAGTGGCTGAACGTTTCCGATTTGGGAGCTGGGCTCTGGCTGTGCCGGGAAGGAACGTCCCCACACTGCTGTGGCTAGGAAGTTCAGAGGGCCAGGGCTTGTGGGGCTGTGGAAGGGCTGCCTAGGGAAGGTGAGGGCCAGCAAGAGCTTTCAGGGCTAGCCCCTTTGGTGTGGGAGCAGTGGCTGGACATTTCCGATTTGGGAGGTGGGCTCTGGCTGTGCCGGGAAGGAACGTCCGCAGAGTACTGCGGCTAGGAAGCTGAGAGGGCCAGGGCTTGTGGGGCTGTGGAAGGGCTGCCTAGGGAAGGTGAGGGCCAGCAAGAACTTTCAGGGCTAGCCCCTTTGGTGTGGGAGCAGTGGCTGGACGTTTCCGATTTGGGAGCTGGGCTCTGGCTGTGCCGGGAAGGAACGTCCGCAGAGTACTGCGGCTAGGAAGCTGAGAGGGCCAGGGCTTGTGGGGCTGTGGAAGGGCTGCCTAGGGAAGGTGAGGGCCAGCAAGAGCTTTCAGGGCTAGCCCCTTTGGTGTGGGAGCAGTGGCTGGACGTTTCCGATTTGGGAGCTGGGCTCTGGCTGTGCCGGGAAGGAACGTCCGCAGAGTACTGCGGCTAGGAAGCTGAGAGGGCCAGGGCTTGTGGGGCTGTGGAAGGGCTGCCTAGGGAAGGTGAGGGCCAGCAAGAGCTTTCAGGGCTAGCCCCTTTCGTGTGGGAGCAGTGGCTGGACGTTTCTGATTTGGGAGCTGGGCTCTGCTTCTGTTGAGAAGGAACGTCCGCAGAGTACTGCGGCTAGGAAGCTGAGAGGGCCAGGGCTTGTGGGGCTGTGGAAGGGCTGCCTAGGGAAGGTGAGGGCCAGCAAGAGCTTTCAGGGCTAGCCCCTTTCGTGTGGGAGCAGTGGCTGGACGTTTCCGATTTGGGAGCTGGGCTCTGGCTGTTCCGGGAAGGAACGTCCGCAGAGTACTGCGGCTAGGAAGCTGAGAGGGCCAGGGCTTGTGGGGCTGTGGAAGGGCTGCCTAGGGAAGGTGAGGGCCAGCAAGAGCTTTCAGGGCTAGCCCCTTTGGTGTGGGAGCAGTGGCTGGACATTTCCGATTTGGGAGGTGGGCTCTGGCTGTGTTGAGAAGGAACGTCCGCAGAGTACTGCGGCTAGGAAGCTGAGAGGGCCAGTGCTTGTGGGGCTGTGGAAGGGCTGCCTAGGGAAGGTGAGGGCCAGCAAGAGCTTTCAGGGCTAGCCCCTTTGGTGTGGGAGCAGTGGCTGGACGTTTCCGATTTGGGAGCTGGGCTCTGGCTGTGCCGGGAAGGAACGTCCGCAGAGTACTGCGGCTAGGAAGCTGAGAGGGCCAGTGCTTGTGGGGCTGTGGAAGGGCTGCCTAGGGAAGGTGAGGGCCAGCAAGAGCTTTCAGGGCTAGCCCCTTTGGTGTGGGAGCAGTGGCTGGACGTTTCCGATTTGGGAGCTGGGCTCTGCTTGTGTTGAGAAGGAACGTCCGCAGAGTACTGCGGCTAGGAAGCTGAGAGGGCCAGGGCTTGTGGGGCTGTGGAAGGGCTGCCTAGGGAAGGTGAGGGCCAGCAAGAGCTTTCAGGGCTAGCCCCTTTCGTGTGGGAGCAGTGGCTGGACGTTTCCGATTTGGGAGCTGGGCTCTGGCTGTGCCGGGAAGGAACGTCCGCAGAGTACTGCGGCTAGGAAGCTGAGAGGGCCAGGGCTTGTGGGGCTGTGGAAGGGCTGCCTAGGGAAGGTGAGGGCCAGCAAGAGCTTTCAGGGCTAGCCCCTTTGGTGTGGGAGCAGTGGCTGGACATTTCCGATTTGGGAGGTGGGCTCTGGCTGTGTTGAGAAGGAACGTCCGCAGAGTACTGCGGCTAGGAAGCTGAGAGGGCCAGGGCTTGTGGGGCTGTGGAAGGGCTGCCTAGGGAAGGTGAGGGTCAGCAAGAGCTTTCAGGGCTAGCCCCTTTGGTGTGGGAGCAGTGGCTGGACGTTTCCGATTTGGGAGCTGGGCTCTGGCTGTGCCGGGAAGGAACGTCCCCACACTGCTGTGGCTAGGAAGCTGAGAGGGCCAGTGCTTGTGGGGCTGTGGAAGGGCTGCCTAGGGAAGGTGAGGGCCAGCAAGGGCTTTCAGGGCTAGCCCCTTTCGTGTGGGAGCAGTGGCTGGACGTTTCCGATTTGGGAGCTGGGCTCTGGCTGTGCCGGGAAGGAACGTCCGAAGAGTACTGCGGCTAGGAAGCTGAGAGGGCCAGGGCTTGTGGGGCTGTGGAAGGGCTGCCTAGGGAAGGTGAGGGCCAGCAAGAGCTTTCAGGGCTAGCCCCTTTGGTGTGGGAGCAGTGGCTGGACGTTTCCGATTTGGGAGCTGGGCTCTGGCTGTGCTGAGAAGGAACGTCCGCAGAGTACTGCGGCTAGGAAGCTGAGAGGGCCAGGGCTTGTGGGGCTGTGGAAGGGCTGCCTAGGGAAGGTGAGGGCCAGCAAGAGCTTTCAGGGCTAGCCCCTTTCGTGTGGGAGCAGTGGCTGGACGTTTCCGATTTGGGAGCTGGGCTCTGGTTGTGTTGAGAAGGAACGTCCGCAGAGTACTGCGGCTAGGAAGCTGAGAGGGCCAGGGCTTGTGGGGCTGTGGAAGGGCTGCCTAGGGAAGGTGAGGGCCAGCAAGAGCTTTCAGGGCTAGCCCCTTTCGTGTGGGAGCAGTGGCTGGACGTTTCCGATTTGGGAGCTGGGCTGTGGCTGTGCTGAGAAGGAACGTCCGCAGAGTACTGCGGCTAGGAAGCTGAGAGGGCCAGGGCTTGTGGGGCTGTAGAAGGGCTGCCTAGGGAAGGTGTGGGCCAGCAAGAGCTTTCAGGGCTAGCCCCTTTGGTGTGGGAGCAGTGGCTGGACGTTTCCGATTTGGGAGGTGGGCTCTGGTTGTGTTGAGAAGGAACGTCCGCAGAGTACTGCAGCTAGGAAGCTGAGAGGGCCAGTGCTTGTGGGGCTGTGGAAGGGCTGCCTAGGGAAGGTGAGGGCCAGCAAGAGCTTTCAGGGCTAGCCCCTTTGGTGTGGGAGCAGTGGCTGGACGTTTCCGATTTGGGAGCTGGGCTCTGGCTGTGCCGGGAAGGAACGTCCCCACACTGCTGTGGCTAGGAAGCTGAGAGGGCCAGTGCTTGTGGGGCTGTGGAAGGGCTGCCTAGGGAAGGTGAGGGCCAGCAAGAGCTTTCAGGGCTAGCCCCTTTGGTGTGGGAGCAGTGGCTGGACGTTTCCGATTTGGGAGGTGGGCTCTGGTTGTGTTGAGAAGGAACGTCCGCAGAGTACTGCGGCTAGGAAGCTGAGAGGGCCAGTGCTTGTGGGGCTGTGGAAGGGCTGCCTAGGGAAGGTGAGGGTCAGCAAGAGCTTTCAGGGCTAGCCCCTTTGGTGTGGGAGCAGTGGCTGGACGTTTCCGATTTGGGAGCTGGGCTCTGGCTGTGCCGGGAAGGAACGTCCGCAGAGTACTGCGGCTAGGAAGCTGAGAGGGCCAGGGCTTGTGGGGCTGTGGAAGGGCTGCCTAGGGAAGGTGAGGGCCAGCAAGAGCTTTCAGGGCTAGCCCCTTTGGTGTGGGAGCAGTGGCTGGACGTTTCCGATTTGGGAGGTGGGCTCTGGCTGTGCCGGGAAGGAAGGTCCGCAGAGTACTGCGGCTAGGAAGCTGAGAGGGCCAGGGCTTGTGGGGCTGTGGAAGGGCTGCCTAGGGAAGGTGAGGGCCAGCAAGAGCTTTCAGGGCTAGCCCCTTTGGTGTGGGAGCAGTGGCTGGACGTTTCTGATTTGGGAGCTGGGCTCTGGTTGTGTTGAGAAGGAACGTCCGCAGAGTACTGCGGCTAGGAAGCTGAGAGGGCCAGTGCTTGTGGGGCTGTGGAAGGGCTGCCTAGGGAAGGTGAGGGCCAGCAAGAGCTTTCAGGGCTAGCCCCTTTCGTGTGGGAGCAGTGGCTGGACGTTTCCGATTTGGGAGCTGGGCTGTGGCTGTGCTGAGAAGGAACGTCCGCAGAGTACTGCGGCTAGGAAGCTGAGAGGGCCAGGGCTTGTGGGGCTGTAGAAGGGCTGCCTAGGGAAGGTGAGGGCCAGCAAGAGCTTTCAGGGCTAGCCCCTTTCGTGTGGGAGCAGTGGCTGGACGTTTCCGATTTGGGAGCTGGGCTCTGGTTGTGTTGAGAAGGAACGTCCGCAGAGTACTGCGGCTAGGAAGCTGAGAGGGCCAGTGCTTGTGGGGCTGTGGAAGGGCTGCCTAGGGAAGGTGAGGGCCAGCAAGAGCTTTCAGGGCTAGCCCCTTTCGTGTGGGAGCAGTGGCTGGACGTTTCCGATTTGGGAGCTGGGCTCTGGCTGTGCCGGGAAGGAACGTCCGCAGAGTTTCGTGGCTAGGAAGCTGAGAGGGCCAGGGCTTGTGGGGCTGTGGAAGGGCTGCCTAGGGAAGGTGAGGGTCAGCAAGAGCTTTCAGGGCTAGCCCCTTTGGTGTGGGAGCAGTGGCTGGACGTTTCCGATTTGGGAGCTGGGCTCTGGCTGTGCCGGGAAGGAACGTCCCCACACTGCTGTGGCTAGGAAGCTGAGAGGGCCAGGGCTTGTGGGGCTGTGGAAGGGCTGCCTAGGGAAGGTGAGGGCCAGCAAGAGCTTTCAGGGCTAGCCCCATTCGTGTGGGAGCAGTGGCTGGACGTTTCTGATTTGGGAGCTGGGCTCTGGCTGTGCCGGGAAGGAACGTCCGCAGAGTACTGCGGCTAGGAAGCTGAGAGGGCCAGGGCTTGTGGGGCTGTGGAAGGGCTGCCTAGGGAAGGTGAGGGCCAGCAAGAGCTTTCAGGGCTAGCCCCTTTGGTGTGGGAGCAGTGGCTGGACGTTTCCGATTTGGGAGCTGGGCTCTGGCTGTGCCGGGAAGGAACGTCCGCAGAGTACTGCGGCTAGGAAGCTGAGAGGGCCAGGGCTTGTGGGGCTGTGGAAGGGCTGCCTAGGGAAGGTGAGGGCCAGCAAGAGCTTTCAGGGCTAGCCCCTTTGGTGTGGGAGCAGTGGCTGGACGTTTCTGATTTGGGAGCTGGGCTCTGGTTGTGTTGAGAAGGAACGTCCGCAGAGTACTGCGGCTAGGAAGCTGAGAGGGCCAGTGCTTGTGGGGCTGTGGAAGGGCTGCCTAGGGAAGGTGAGGGCCAGCAAGAGCTTTCAGGGCTAGCCCCTTTGGTGTGGGAGCAGTGGCTGGACGTTTCCGATTTGGGAGCTGGGCTCTGGCTGTGCCGGGAAGGAACGTCCGCAGAGTACTGCGGCTAGGAAGCTGAGAGGGCCAGTGCTTGTGGGGCTGTGGAAGGGCTGCCTAGGGAAGGTGAGGGCCAGCAAGAGCTTTCAGGGCTAGCCCCTTTGGTGTGGGAGCGGTGGCTGGACGTTTCCGATTTGGGAGCTGGGCTCTGGTTGTGTTGAGAAGGAACGTCCGCAGAGTACTGCGGCTAGGAAGCTGAGAGTGCCAGGGCTTGTGGGGCTGTGGAAGGGCTGCCTAGGGAAGGTGAGGGCCAGCAAGAGCTTTCAGGGCTAGCCCCTTTGGTGTGGGAGCAGTGGCTGGACGTTTCCGATTTGGGAGCTGGGCTCTGGCTGTGCCGGGAAGGAACGTCCGCAGAGTACTGCGGCTAGGAAGCTGAGAGGGCCAGGGCTTGTGGGGCTGTGGAAGGGCTGCCTAGGGAAGGTGAGGGCCAGCAAGAGCTTTCAGGGCTAGCCCCTTTGGTGTGGGAGCAGTGGCTGGACGTTTCCGATTTGGGAGGTGGGCTCTGGCTGTGCTGAGAAGGAACGTCCGCAGAGTACTGCGGCTAGGAAGCTGAGAGGGCCAGGGCTTGTGGGGCTGTGGAAGGGCTGCCTAGGGAAGGTGAGGGCCAGCAAGAGCTTTCAGGGCTAGCCCCTTTCGTGTGGGAGCAGTGGCTGGACGTTTCCGATTTGGGAGCTGGGCTCTGGCTGTGCCGGGAAGGAACGTCCGCAGAGTACTGCGGCTAGGAAGCTGAGAGGGCCAGGGCTTGTGGGGCTGTGGAAGGGCTGCCTAGGGAAGGTGAGGGCCAGCAAGAGCTTTCAGGGCTAGCCCCTTTGGTGTGGGAGCAGTGGCTGGACGTTTCCGATTTGGGAGCTGGGCTCTGGCTGTGCTGAGAAGGAACGTCCCCACACTGCTGTGGCTAGGAAGCTGAGAGGGCCAGGGCTTGTGGGGCTGTGGAAGGGCTGCCTAGGGAAGGTGAGGGCCAGCAAGAGCTTTCAGGGCTAGCCCCTTTGGTGTGGGAGCAGTGGCTGGACGTTTCCGATTTGGGAGCTGGGCTCTGGCTGTGCTGAGAAGGAACGTCCGCAGAGTACTGCGGCTAGGAAGCTGAGAGGGCCAGGGCTTGTGGGGCTGTGGAAGGGCTGCCTAGGGAAGGTGAGGGCCAGCAAGAGCTTTCAGGGCTAGCCCCTTTGGTGTGGGAGCAGTGGCTGGACGTTTCCGATTTGGGAGCTGGGCTCTGGCTGTGCTGAGAAGGAACGTCCGCAGAGTACTGCGGCTAGGAAGCTGAGAGGGCCAGGGCTTGTGGGGCTGTGGAAGGGCTGCCTAGGGAAGGTGAGGGCCAGCAAGAGCTTTCAGGGCTAGCCCCTTTGGTGTGGGAGCAGTGGCTGGACGTTTCCGATTTGGGAGGTGGGCTCTGGCTGTGTTGAGAAGGAACGTCCGCAGAGTACTGCGGCTAGGAAGCTGAGAGGGCCAGGGCTTGTGGGGCTGTGGAAGGGCTGCCTAGGGAAGGTGAGGGCCAGCAAGAGCTTTCAGGCCTAGCCCCTTTGGTGTGGGAGCAGTGGCTGGACGTTTCCGATTTGGGAGTTGGGCTCTGGTTGTGTTGAGAAGGAACGTCCGCAGAGTACTGCGGCTAGGAAGCTGAGAGGGCCAGGGCTTGTGGGGCTGTGGAAGGGCTGCCTAGGGAAGGTGAGGGCCAGCAAGAGCTTTCAGGGCTAGCCCCTTTGGTGTGGGAGCAGTGGCTGGACGTTTCCGATTTGGGAGCTGGGCTCTGGTTGTGTTGAGAAGGAACGTCCGCAGAGTACTGCGGCTAGGAAGCTGAGAGGGCCAGGGCTTGTGGGGCTGTAGAAGGGCTGCCTAGGGAAGGTGAGGGCCAGCAAGAGCTTTCAGGGCTAGCCCCTTTGGTGTGGGAGCAGTGGCTGGACGTTTCCGATTTGGGAGGTGGGCTCTGGCTGTGCTGAGAAGGAACGTCCGCAGAGTACTGCGGCTAGGAAGCTGAGAGGGCCAGTGCTTGTGGGGCTGTGGAAGGGCTGCCTAGGGAAGATGAGGGCCAGCAAGAGCTTTCAGGGCTAGCCCCTTTGGTGTGGGAGCAGTGGCTGGACGTTTCCGATTTGGGAGCTGGGCTCTGGCTGTGCCGGGAAGGAACGTCCCCACACTGCTGTGGCTAGGAAGCTCAGAGGGCCAGTGCTTGTGGGGCTGTGGAAGGGCTGCCTAGGGAAGGTGAGGGCCAGCAAGAGCTTTCAGGGCTAGCCCCTTTCGTGTGGGAGCAGTGGCTGGACGTTTCCGATTTGGGAGCTGGGCTCTGGCTGAGCCGGGAAGGAACGTCCGCAGAGTACTGCGGCTAGGAAGCTGAGAGGGCCAGGGCTTGTGGGGCTGTGGAAGGGCTGCCTAGGGAAGGTGAGGGCCAGCAAGAGCTTTCAGGGCTAGCCCCTTTGGTGTGGGAGCAGTGGCTGGACGTTTCCGATTTGGGAGTTGGGCTCTGGTTGTGTTGAGAAGGAACGTCCGCAGAGTACTGCGGCTAGGAAGCTGAGAGGGCCAGTGCTTGTGGGGCTGTGGAAGGGCTGCCTAGGGAAGGTGAGGGCCAGCAAGAGCTTTCAGGGCTAGCCCCTTTGGTGTGGGAGCAGTGGCTGGACGTTTCCGATTTGGGAGCTGGGCTCTGGCTGTGCCGGGAAGGAACGTCCCCACACTGCTGTGGCTAGGAAGCTCAGAGGGCCAGTGCTTGTGGGGCTGTGGAAGGGCTGCCTAGGGAAGGTGAGGGCCAGCAAGAGCTTTCAGGGCTAGCCCCTTTCGTGTGGGAGCAGTGGCTGGACGTTTCCGATTTGGGAGCTGGGCTCTGGTTGTGTTGAGAAGGAACGTCTGCAGAGTACTGCGGCTAGGAAGCTGAGAGGGCCAGTGCTTGTGGGGCTGTGGAAGGGCTGCCTAGGGAAGGTGAGGGCCAGCAAGAGCTTTCAGGGCTAGCCCCTTTGGTGTGGGAGCAGTGGCTGGACGTTTCCGATTTGGGAGCTGGGCTCTGGCTGTGCCGGGAAGGAACGTCCCCACACTGCTGTGGCTAGGAAGCTCAGAGGGCCAGTGCTTGTGGGGCTGTGGAAGGGCTGCCTAGGGAAGGTGAGGGCCAGCAAGAGCTTTCAGGGCTAGCCCCTTTGGTGTGGGAGCAGTGGCTGGACGTTTCCGATTTGGGAGCTGGGCTCTGGCTGTGCCGGGAAGGAACGTCCGCAGAGTACTGCGGCTAGGAAGCTGAGAGGGCCAGGGCTTGTGGGGCTGTGGAAGGGCTGCCTAGGGAAGGTGAGGGCCAGCAAGAGCTTTCAGGGCTAGCCCCTTTCGTGTGGGAGCAGTGGCTGGACGTTTCCGATTTGGGAGCTGGGCTCTGGCTGTGCCGGGAAGGAACGTCCCCACACTGCTGTGGCTAGGAAGCTGAGAGGGCCAGGGCTTGTGGGGCTGTGGAAGGGCTGCCTAGGGAAGGTGAGGGCCAGCAAGAGCTTTCAGGGCTAGCCCCTTTCGTGTGGGAGCAGTGGCTGGACGTTTCCGATTTGGGAGCTGGGCTCTGGCTGTGCCGGGAAGGAACGTCCGCAGAGTACTGCGGCTAGGAAGCTGAGAGGGCCAGGGCTTGTGGGGCTGTGGAAGGGCTGCCTAGGGAAGGTGAGGGCCAGCAAGGGCTTTCAGGGCTAGCCCCTTTCGTGTGGGAGCAGTGGCTGGACGTTTCCGATTTGGGAGCTGGGCTCTGGTTGTGCCGGGAAGGAACGTCCGCAGAGTACTGCGGCTAGGAAGCTGAGAGGGCCAGGGCTTGTGGGGCTGTGGAAGGGCTGCCTAGGGAAGGTGAGGGCCAGCAAGAGCTTTCAGGGCTAGCCCCTTTGGTGTGGGAGCAGTGGCTGGACGTTTCCGATTTGGGAGCTGGGCTCTGGCTGTGCTGAGAAGGAACGTCCGCAGAGTACTGCGGCTAGGAAGCTGAGAGGGCCAGGGCTTGTGGGGCTGTGGAAGGGCTGCCTAGGGAAGGTGAGGGCCAGCAAGAGCTTTCAGGGCTAGCCCCTTTGGTGTGGGAGCAGTGGCTGGACGTTTCCGATTTGGGAGCTGGGCTCTGGCTGTGCCGGGAAGGAAGGTCCGCAGAGTACTGCGGCTAGGAAGCTGAGAGGGCCAGGGCTTGTGGGGCTGTGGAAGGGCTGCCTAGGGAAGGTGAGGGCCAGCAAGAGCTTTCAGGGCTAGCCCCTTTGGTGTGGGAGCAGTGGCTGGACGTTTCCGATTTGGGAGCTGGGCTCTGGCTGTGCCGGGAAGGAACGTCCGCAGAGTACTGCGGCTAGGAAGCTGAGAGGGCCAGGGCTTGTGGGGCTGTGGAAGGGCTGCCTAGGGAAGGTGAGGGCCAGCAAGAGCTTTCAGGGCTAGCCCCTTTGGTGTGGGAGCAGTGGCTGGACGTTTCCGATTTGGGAGCTGGGCTCTGGCTGTGCCGGGAAGGAACGTCCCCACACTGCTGTGGCTAGGAAGCTCAGAGGGCCAGTGCTTGTGGGGCTGTGGAAGGGCTGCCTAGGGAAGGTGAGGGCCAGCAAGAGCTTTCAGGGCTAGCCCCTTTGGTGTGGGAGCAGTGGCTGGACGTTTCCGATTTGGGAGCTGGGCTCTGGCTGTGCCGGGAAGGAACGTCCGCAGAGTACTGCGGCTAGGAAGCTGAGAGGGCCAGGGCTTGTGGGGCTGTGGAAGGGCTGCCTAGGGAAGGTGAGGGCCAGCAAGAGCTTTCAGGGCTAGCCCCTTTGGTGTGGGAGCAGTGGCTGGACGTTTCCGATTTGGGAGTTGGGCTCTGGTTGTGTTGAGAAGGAACGTCCGCAGAGTACTGCGGCTAGGAAGCTGAGAGGGCCAGTGCTTGTGGGGCTGTGGAAGGGCTGCCTAGGGAAGGTGAGGGCCAGCAAGAGCTTTCAGGGCTAGCCCCTTTGGTGTGGGAGCAGTGGCTGGACGTTTCCGATTTGGGAGCTGGGCTCTGGCTGTGCCGGGAAGGAACGTCCCCACACTGCTGTGGCTAGGAAGCTCAGAGGGCCAGTGCTTGTGGGGCTGTGGAAGGGCTGCCTAGGGAAGGTGAGGGCCAGCAAGAGCTTTCAGGGCTAGCCCCTTTGGTGTGGGAGCAGTGGCTGGACGTTTCCGATTTGGGAGCTGGGCTCTGGTTGTGTTGAGAAGGAACGTCTGCAGAGTACTGCGGCTAGGAAGCTGAGAGGGCCAGTGCTTGTGGGGCTGTGGAAGGGCTGCCTAGGGAAGGTGAGGGCCAGCAAGAGCTTTCAGGGCTAGCCCCTTTGGTGTGGGAGCAGTGGCTGGACGTTTCCGATTTGGGAGCTGGGCTCTGGCTGTGCCGGGAAGGAACGTCCCCACACTGCTGTGGCTAGGAAGCTCAGAGGGCCAGTGCTTGTGGGGCTGTGGAAGGGCTGCCTAGGGAAGGTGAGGGCCAGCAAGAGCTTTCAGGGCTAGCCCCTTTGGTGTGGGAGCAGTGGCTGGACGTTTCCGATTTGGGAGCTGGGCTCTGGCTGTGCCGGGAAGGAACGTCCGCAGAGTACTGCGGCTAGGAAGCTGAGAGGGCCAGGGCTTGTGGGGCTGTGGAAGGGCTGCCTAGGGAAGGTGAGGGCCAGCAAGAGCTTTCAGGGCTAGCCCCTTTCGTGTGGGAGCAGTGGCTGGACGTTTCCGATTTGGGAGCTGGGCTCTGGCTGTGCCGGGAAGGAACGTCCCCACACTGCTGTGGCTAGGAAGCTGAGAGGGCCAGGGCTTGTGGGGCTGTGGAAGGGCTGCCTAGGGAAGGTGAGGGCCAGCAAGAGCTTTCAGGGCTAGCCCCTTTCGTGTGGGAGCAGTGGCTGGACGTTTCCGATTTGGGAGGTGGGCTCTGGCTGTGCCGGGAAGGAACGTCCGCAGAGTACTGCGGCTAGGAAGCTGAGAGGGCCAGGGCTTGTGGGGCTGTGGAAGGGCTGCCTAGGGAAGGTGAGGGCCAGCAAGAGCTTTCAGGGCTAGCCCCTTTGGTGTGGGAGCAGTGGCTGGACGTTTCCGATTTGGGAGCTGGGCTCTGGTTGTGTTGAGAAGGAACGTCCGCAGAGTACTGCGGCTAGGAAGCTGAGAGGGCCAGGGCTTGTGGGGCTGTGGAAGGGCTGCCTAGGGAAGGTGAGGGCCAGCAAGGGCTTTCAGGGCTAGCCCCTTTCGTGTGGGAGCAGTGGCTGGACGTTTCCGATTTGGGAGCTGGGCTCTGGTTGTGCCGGGAAGGAACGTCCGCAGAGTACTGCGGCTAGGAAGCTGAGAGGGCCAGGGCTTGTGGGGCTGTGGAAGGGCTGCCTAGGGAAGGTGAGGGCCAGCAAGAGCTTTCAGGGCTAGCCCCTTTGGTGTGGGAGCAGTGGCTGGACGTTTCCGATTTGGGAGCTGGGCTCTGGCTGTGCTGAGAAGGAACGTCCGCAGAGTACTGCGGCTAGGAAGCTGAGAGGGCCAGGGCTTGTGGGGCTGTGGAAGGGCTGCCTAGGGAAGGTGAGGGCCAGCAAGAGCTTTCAGGGCTAGCCCCTTTGGTGTGGGAGCAGTGGCTGGACGTTTCCGATTTGGGAGCTGGGCTCTGGCTGTGCCGGGAAGGAAGGTCCGCAGAGTACTGCGGCTAGGAAGCTGAGAGGGCCAGGGCTTGTGGGGCTGTGGAAGGGCTGCCTAGGGAAGGTGAGGGCCAGCAAGAGCTTTCAGGGCTAGCCCCTTTGGTGTGGGAGCAGTGGCTGGACGTTTCCGATTTGGGAGCTGGGCTCTGGCTGTGCTGAGAAGGAACGTCCGCAGAGTACTGCGGCTAGGAAGCTGAGAGGGCCAGGGCTTGTGGGGCTGTGGAAGGGCTGCCTAGGGAAGGTGAGGGCCAGCAAGAGCTTTCAGGGCTAGCCCCTTTGGTGTGGGAGCAGTGGCTGGACGTTTCCGATTTGGGAGCTGGGCTCTGGCTGTGCCGGGAAGGAACGTCCCCACACTGCTGTGGCTAGGAAGCTCAGAGGGCCAGTGCTTGTGGGGCTGTGGAAGGGCTGCCTAGGGAAGGTGAGGGCCAGCAAGAGCTTTCAGGGCTAGCCCCTTTGGTGTGGGAGCAGTGGCTGGACGTTTCCGATTTGGGAGCTGGGCTCTGGCTGTGCCGGGAAGGAACGTCCGCAGAGTACTGCGGCTAGGAAGCTGAGAGGGCCAGGGCTTGTGGGGCTGTGGAAGGGCTGCCTAGGGAAGGTGAGGGCCAGCAAGAGCTTTCAGGGCTAGCCCCTTTGGTGTGGGAGCAGTGGCTGGACGTTTCCGATTTGGGAGCTGGGCTCTGGCTGTGCCGGGAAGGAACGTCCCCACACTGCTGTGGCTAGGAAGCTGAGAGGGCCAGGGCTTGTGGGGCTGTGGAAGGGCTGCCTAGGGAAGGTGAGGGCCAGCAAGAGCTTTCAGGGCTAGCCCCTTTGGTGTGGGAGCAGTGGCTGGACGTTTCCGATTTGGGAGCTGGGCTCTGGCTGTGCCGGGAAGGAAGGTCCGCAGAGTACTGCGGCTAGGAAGCTGAGAGGGCCAGGGCTTGTGGGGCTGTGGAAGGGCTGCCTAGGGAAGGTGAGGGCCAGCAAGAGCTTTCAGGGCTAGCCCCTTTGGTGTGGGAGCAGTGGCTGGACGTTTCCGATTTGGGAGCTGGGCTCTGGCTGTGCTGAGAAGGAACGTCCGCAGAGTACTGCGGCTAGGAAGCTGAGAGGGCCAGGGTTTGTGGGGCTGTGGAAGGGCTGCCTAGGGAAGGTGAGGGCCAGCAAGAGCTTTCAGGGCTAGCCCCTTTCGTGTGGGAGCAGTGGCTGGACGTTTCCGATTTGGGAGGTGGGCTCTGGTTGTGTTGAGAAGGAACGTCCGCAGAGTACTGCGGCTAGGAAGCTGAGAGGGCCAGGGCTTGTGGGGCTGTGGAAGGGCTGCCTAGGGAAGGTGAGGGCCAGCAAGGGCTTTCAGGGCTAGCCCCTTTCGTGTGGGAGCAGTGGCTGGACTTTTCCGATTTGGGAGCTGGGCTCTGGCTGTGCCGGGAAGGAACGTCCGCAGAGTACTGCGGCTAGGAAGCTGAGAGGGCCAGGGCTTGTGGGGCTGTGGAAGGGCTGCCTAGGGAAGGTGAGGGCCAGCAAGAGCTTTCAGGGCTAGCCCCTTTGGTGTGGGAGCAGTGGCTGGACGTTTCCGATTTGGGAGCTGGGCTCTGGCTGTGCTGAGAAGGAACGTCCGCAGAGTACTGCGGCTAGGAAGCTGAGAGGGCCAGGGCTTGTGGGGCTGTGGAAGGGCTGCCTAGGGAAGGTGAGGGCCAGCAAGAGCTTTCAGGGCTAGCCCCTTTGGTGTGGGAGCAGTGGCTGGACGTTTCCGATTTGGGAGCTGGGCTCTGGCTGTGCTGAGAAGGAACGTCCGCAGAGTACTGCGGCTAGGAAGCTGAGAGGGCCAGTGCTTGTGGGGCTGTGGAAGGGCTGCCTAGGGAAGGTGAGGGCCAGCAAGAGCTTTCAGGGCTAGCCCCTTTGGTGTGGGAGCAGTGGCTGGACGTTTCCGATTTGGGAGGTGGGCTCTGGCTGTGCTGAGAAGGAACGTCCGCAGAGTACTGCGGCTAGGAAGCTGAGAGGGCCAGGGCTTGTGGGGCTGTGGAAGGGCTGCCTAGGGAAGGTGAGGGCCAGCAAGAGCTTTCAGGGCTAGCCCCTTTGGTGTGGGAGCAGTGGCTGGACGTTTCCGATTTGGGAGTTGGGCTCTGGTTGTGTTGAGAAGGAACGTCCGCAGAGTACTGCGGCTAGGAAGCTGAGAGGGCCAGTGCTTGTGGGGCTGTGGAAGGGCTGCCTAGGGAAGGTGAGGGCCAGCAAGAGCTTTCAGGGCTAGCCCCTTTGGTGTGGGAGCAGTGGCTGGACGTTTCCGATTTGGGAGCTGGGCTCTGGCTGTGCCGGGAAGGAACGTCCGCAGAGTACTGCGGCTAGGAAGCTGAGAGGGCCAGGGCTTGTGGGGCTGTGGAAGGGCTGCCTAGGGAAGGTGAGGGCCAGCAAGAGCTTTCAGGGCTAGCCCCTTTGGTGTGGGAGCAGTGGCTGGACGTTTCCGATTTGGGAGCTGGGCTCTGGCTGTGCCGGGAAGGAACGTCCGCAGAGTTTCGTGGCTAGGAAGCTGAGAGGGCCAGGGCTTGTGGGGCTGTGGAAGGGCTGCCTAGGGAAGGTGAGGGCCAGCAAGAGCTTTCAGGGCTAGCCCCTTTGGTGTGGGAGCAGTGGCTGGACGTTTCCGATTTGGGAGCTGGGCTCTGGCTGTGCCAGGAAGGAACGTCCGCAGAGTACTGCGGCTAGGAAGCTGAGAGGGCCAGGGCTTGTGGGGCTGTGGAAGGGCTGCCTAGGGAAGGTGAGGGCCAGCAAGAGCTTTCAGGGCTAGCCCCTTTGGTGTGGGAGCAGTGGCTGGACGTTTCCGATTTGGGAGCTGGGCTCTGGTTGTGTTGAGAAGGAACGTCCGCAGAGTACTGCGGCTAGGAAGCTGAGAGGGCCAGGGCTTGTGGGGCTGTAGAAGGGCTGCCTAGGGAAGGTGAGGGCCAGCAAGAGCTTTCAGGGCTAGCCCCTTTGGTGTGGGAGCAGTGGCTGGACGTTTCCGATTTGGGAGCTGGGCTCTGGCTGTGCTGAGAAGGAACGTCCGCAGAGTACTGCGGCTAGGAAGCTGAGAGGGCCAGGGCTTGTGGGGCTGTGGAAGGGCTGCCTAGGGAAGGTGAGGGCCAGCAAGAGCTTTCAGGGCTAGCCCCTTTGGTGTGGGAGCAGTGGCTGGACGTTTCCGATTTGGGAGCTGGGCTCTGGCTGTGCCGGGAAGGAACGTCCCCACACTTCTGTCGCTAGGAAGCTGAGAGGGCCAGGGCTTGTGGGGCTGTGGAAGGGCTGCCTAGGGAAGGTGAGGGCCAGCAAGAGCTTTCAGGGCTAGCCCCTTTCGTGTGGGAGCAGTGGCTGGACGTTTCCGATTTGGGAGCTGGGCTGTGGCTGTGCTGAGAAGGAACGTCCGCAGAGTACTGCGGCTAGGAAGCTGAGAGGGCCAGGGCTTGTGGGGCTGTGGAAGGGCTGCCTAGGGAAGGTGAGGGCCAGCAAGAGCTTTCAGGGCTAGCCCCTTTGGTGTGGGAGCAGTGGCTGGACGTTTCCGATTTGGGAGGTGGGCTCTGGTTGTGTTGAGAAGGAACGTCCGCAGAGTACTGCGGCTAGGAAGCTGAGAGGGCCAGTGCTTGTGGGGCTGTGGAAGGGCTGCCTAGGGAAGGTGAGGGCCAGCAAGAGCTTTCAGGGCTAGCCCCTTTGGTGTGGGAGCAGTGGCTGGACGTTTCCGATTTGGGAGCTGGGCTCTGGCTGTGCCGGGAAGGAACGTCCGCAGAGTACTGCGGCTAGGAAGCTGAGAGGGCCAGGGCTTGTGGGGCTGTGGAAGGGCTGCCTAGGGAAGGTGAGGGTCAGCAAGAGCTTTCAGGGCTAGCCCCTTTGGTGTGGGAGCAGTGGCTGGACGTTTCCGATTTGGGAGGTGGGCTCTGGCTGTGCCGGGAAGGAACGTCCCCACACTGCTGTGGCTAGGAAGCTCAGAGGGCCAGGGCTTGTGGGGCTGTGGAAGGGCTGCCTAGGGAAGGTGAGGGCCAGCAAGAGCTTTCAGGGCTAGCCCCTTTGGTGTGGGAGCAGTGGCTGGACGTTTCCGATTTGGGAGCTGGGCTCTGGCTGTGCCGGGAAGGAACGTCCGCAGAGTACTGCGGCTAGGAAGCTGAGAGGGCCAGGGCTTGTGGGGCTGTGGAAGGGCTGCCTAGGGAAGGTGAGGGCCAGCAAGAACTTTCAGGGCTAGCCCCTTTGGTGTGGGAGCAGTGGCTGGACGTTTCCGATTTGGGAGGTGGGCTCTGGCTGTGCCGGGAAGGAACGTCCGCAGAGTACTGCGGCTAGGAAGCTGAGAGGGCCAGGGCTTGTGGGGCTGTGGAAGGGCTGCCTAGGGAAGGTGAGGGCCAGCAAGAGCTTTCAGGGCTAGCCCCTTTGGTGTGGGAGCAGTGGCTGGACGTTTCCGATTTGGGAGCTGGGCTCTGGTTGTGTTGAGAAGGAACGTCCGCAGAGTACTGCGGCTAGGAAGCTGAGAGGGCCAGGGCTTGTGGGGCTGTAGAAGGGCTGCCTAGGGAAGGTGAGGGCCAGCAAGAGCTTTCAGGGCTAGCCCCTTTGGTGTGGGAGCAGTGGCTGGACGTTTCCGATTTGGGAGCTGGGCTCTGGCTGTGCTGAGAAGGAACGTCCGCAGAGTACTGCGGCTAGGAAGCTGAGAGGGCCAGGGCTTGTGGGGCTGTGGAAGGGCTGCCTAGGGAAGGTGAGGGCCAGCAAGAGCTTTCAGGGCTAGCCCCTTTGGTGTGGGAGCAGTGGCTGGACGTTTCCGATTTGGGAGCTGGGCTCTGGCTGTGCCGGGAAGGAACGTCCCCACACTTCTGTCGCTAGGAAGCTGAGAGGGCCAGGGCTTGTGGGGCTGTGGAAGGGCTGCCTAGGGAAGGTGAGGGCCAGCAAGAGCTTTCAGGGCTAGCCCCTTTCGTGTGGGAGCAGTGGCTGGACGTTTCCGATTTGGGAGCTGGGCTGTGGCTGTGCTGAGAAGGAACGTCCGCAGAGTACTGCGGCTAGGAAGCTGAGAGGGCCAGGGCTTGTGGGGCTGTGGAAGGGCTGCCTAGGGAAGGTGAGGGCCAGCAAGAGCTTTCAGGGCTAGCCCCTTTGGTGTGGGAGCAGTGGCTGGACGTTTCCGATTTGGGAGGTGGGCTCTGGTTGTGTTGAGAAGGAACGTCCGCAGAGTACTGCGGCTAGGAAGCTGAGAGGGCCAGTGCTTGTGGGGCTGTGGAAGGGCTGCCTAGGGAAGGTGAGGGCCAGCAAGAGCTTTCAGGGCTAGCCCCTTTGGTGTGGGAGCAGTGGCTGGACGTTTCCGATTTGGGAGCTGGGCTCTGGCTGTGCCGGGAAGGAACGTCCGCAGAGTACTGCGGCTAGGAAGCTGAGAGGGCCAGGGCTTGTGGGGCTGTGGAAGGGCTGCCTAGGGAAGGTGAGGGTCAGCAAGAGCTTTCAGGGCTAGCCCCTTTGGTGTGGGAGCAGTGGCTGGACGTTTCCGATTTGGGAGGTGGGCTCTGGCTGTGCCGGGAAGGAACGTCCCCACACTGCTGTGGCTAGGAAGCTCAGAGGGCCAGGGCTTGTGGGGCTGTGGAAGGGCTGCCTAGGGAAGGTGAGGGCCAGCAAGAGCTTTCAGGGCTAGCCCCTTTGGTGTGGGAGCAGTGGCTGGACGTTTCCGATTTGGGAGCTGGGCTCTGGCTGTGCCGGGAAGGAACGTCCGCAGAGTACTGCGGCTAGGAAGCTGAGAGGGCCAGGGCTTGTGGGGCTGTGGAAGGGCTGCCTAGGGAAGGTGAGGGCCAGCAAGAACTTTCAGGGCTAGCCCCTTTGGTGTGGGAGCAGTGGCTGGACGTTTCCGATTTGGGAGGTGGGCTCTGGCTGTGCCGGGAAGGAACGTCCGCAGAGTACTGCGGCTAGGAAGCTGAGAGGGCCAGGGCTTGTGGGGCTGTGGAAGGGCTGCCTAGGGAAGGTGAGGGCCAGCAAGAGCTTTCAGGGCTAGCCCCTTTGGTGTGGGAGCAGTGGCTGGACGTTTCCGATTTGGGAGCTGGGCTCTGGTTTTGTTGAGAAGGAACGTCCGCAGAGTACTGCGGCTAGGAAGCTGAGAGGGCCAGGGCTTGTGGGGCTGTGGAAGGGCTGCCTAGGGAAGGTGAGGGCCAGCAAGAGCTTTCAGGGCTAGCCCCTTTGGTGTGGGAGCAGTGGCTGGACGTTTCCGATTTGGGAGCTGGGCTCTGGTTGTATTGAGAAGGAACGTCCGCAGAGTACTGCGGCTAGGAAGCTGAGAGGGCCAGGGCTTGTGGGGCTGTGGAAGGGCTGCCTAGGGAAGGTGAGGGCCAGCAAGAGCTTTCAGGGCTAGCCCCTTTGGTGTGGGAGCAGTGGCTGGACGTTTCCGATTTGGGAGCTGGGCTCTGGTTGTGTTAAGAAGGAACGTCCGCAGAGTTTCGTGGCTAGGAAGCTGAGAGGGCCAGGGCTTGTGGGGCTGTGGAAGGGCTGCCTAGGGAAGGTGAGGGCCAGCAAGAGCTTTCAGGGCTAGCCCCTTTGGTGTGGGAGCAGTGGCTGGATGTTTCCGATTTGGGAGCTGGGCTCTGGCTGTGCCGGGAAGGAACGTCCCCACACTGCTGTGGCTAGGAAGCTCAGAGGGCCAGTGCTTGTGGGGCTGTGGAAGGGCTGCCTAGGGAAGGTGAGGGCCAGCAAGAGCTTTCAGGGCTAGCCCCTTTGGTGTGGGAGCAGTGGCTGGACGTTTCCGATTTGGGAGCTGGGCTCTGGCTGTGCCGGGAAGGAAGGTCCGCAGAGTACTGCGCCTAGGAAGCTCAGAGGGCCAGGGCTTGTGGGGCTGTGGAAGGGCTGCCTAGGGAAGGTGAGGGCCAGCAAGAGCTTTCAGGGCTAGCCCCTTTGGTGTGGGAGCAGTGGCTGGACGTTTCCGATTTGGGAGTTGGGCTCTGGTTGTGTTGAGAAGGAACGTCCGCAGAGTACTGCGGCTAGGAAGCTGAGAGGGCCAGGGCTTGTGGGGCTGTGGAAGGGCTGCCTAGGGAAGGTGAGGGCCAGCAAGAGCTTTCAGGGCTAGCCCCTTTGGTGTGGGAGCAGTGGCTGGACGTTTCCGATTTGGGAGCTGGGCTCTGGTTGTATTGAGAAGGAACGTCCGCAGAGTACTGCGGCTAGGAAGCTGAGAGGGCCAGGGCTTGTGGGGCTGTGGAAGGGCTGCCTAGGGAAGATGAGGGCCAGCAAGAGCTTTCAGGGCTAGCCCCTTTGGTGTGGGAGCAGTGGCTGGACGTTTCCGATTTGGGAGCTGGGCTCTGGCTGTGCCGGGAAGGAACGTCCGCAGAGTACTGCGGCTAGGAAGCTCAGAGGGCCAGGACTTGTGGGGCTGTGGAAGGGCTGCCTAGGGAAGGTGAGCGCCAGCAAGAGCTTTCAGGGCTAGCCCCTTTGGTGTGGGAGCAGTGGCTGGACGTTTCCGATTTGGATGCTGGGCTCTGGCTGTGCCGGGAAGGAACGTCCCCACACTGCTGTGGCTAGGAAGCTGAGAGGGCCAGGGCTTGTGGGGCTGTGGAAGGGCTGCCTAGGGAAGGTGAGGGCCAGCAAGAGCTTTCAGGGCTAGCCCCTTTGGTGTGGGAGCAGTGGCTGGACGTTTCCGATTTGGGAGCTGGGCTCTGGCTGTGCTGAGAAGGAACGTCCGCAGAGTACTGCGGCTAGGAAGCTGAGAGGGCCAGGGCTTGTGGGGCTGTGGAAGGGCTGCCTAGGGAAGGTGAGGGCCAGCAAGAGCTTTCAGGGCTAGCCCCTTTGGTGTGGGAGCAGTGGCTGGACGTTTCCGATTTGGGAGTTGGGCTCTGGTTGTGTTGAGAAGGAACGTCCGCAGAGTACTGCGGCTAGGAAGCTGAGAGGGCCAGGGCTTGTGGGGCTGTGGAAGGGCTGCCTAGGGAAGGTGAGGGCCAGCAAGAGCTTTCAGGGCTAGCCCCTTTGGTGTGGGAGCAGTGGCTGGACGTTTCCGATTTGGGAGCTGGGCTCTGGCTGTGCCGGGAAGGAACGTCCGCAGAGTACTGCGGCTAGGAAGCTGAGAGGGCCAGGGCTTGTGGGGCTGTGGAAGGGCTGCCTAGGGAAGGTGAGGGCCAGCAAGAGCTTTCAGGGCTAGCCCCTTTGGTGTGGGAGCAGTGGCTGGACGTTTCCGATTTGGGAGCTGGGCTCTGGCTGTGCCGGGAAGGAACGTCCGCAGAGTACTGCGGCTAGGAAGCTGAGAGGGCCAGGGCTTGTGGGGCTGTGGAAGGGCTGCCTAGGGAAGGTGAGGGCCAGCAAGAGCTTTCAGGGCTAGCCCCTTTGGTGTGGGAGCAGTGGCTGGACGTTTCCGATTTGGGAGCTGGGCTCTGGTTGTGTTGAGAAGGAACGTCCGCAGAGTACTGCGGCTAGGAAGCTGAGAGGGCCAGGGCTTGTGGGGCTGTGGAAGGGCTGCCTAGGGAAGGTGAGGGCCAGCAAGAGCTTTCAGGGCTAGCCCCTTTGGTGTGGGAGCAGTGGCTGGACGTTTCCGATTTGGGAGCTGGGCTCTGGTTGTATTGAGAAGGAACGTCCGCAGAGTACTGCGGCTAGGAAGCTGAGAGGGCCAGGGCTTGTGGGGCTGTGGAAGGGCTGCCTAGGGAAGATGAGGGCCAGCAAGAGCTTTCAGGGCTAGCCCCTTTGGTGTGGGAGCAGTGGCTGGACGTTTCCGATTTGGGAGCTGGGCTCTGGCTGTGCCGGGAAGGAACGTCCGCAGAGTACTGCGGCTAGGAAGCTCAGAGGGCCAGGACTTGTGGGGCTGTGGAAGGGCTGCCTAGGGAAGGTGAGCGCCAGCAAGAGCTTTCAGGGCTAGCCCCTTTGGTGTGGGAGCAGTGGCTGGACGTTTCCGATTTGGGAGCTGGGCTCTGGCTGTGCCGGGAAGGAACGTCCCCACACTGCTGTGGCTAGGAAGCTCAGAGGGCCAGTGCTTGTGGGGCTGTGGAAGGGCTGCCTAGGGAAGGTGAGGGCCAGCAAGAGCTTTCAGGGCTAGCCCCTTTCGTGTGGGAGCAGTGGCTGGACGTTTCCGATTTGGGAGCTGGGCTCTGGCTGTGCCGGGAAGGAACGTCCGCAGAGTACTGCGGCTAGGAAGCTGAGAGGGCCAGGGCTTGTGGGGCTGTGGAAGGGCTGCCTAGGGAAGGTGAGGGCCAGCAAGAGCTTTCAGGGCTAGCCCCTTTGGTGTGGGAGCAGTGGCTGGACGTTTCCGATTTGGGAGCTGGGCTCTGGCTGTGCTGAGAAGGAACGTCCGCAGAGTACTGCGGCTAGGAAGCTGAGAGGGCCAGGGCTTGTGGGGCTGTGGAAGGGCTGCCTAGGGAAGGTGAGGGCCAGCAAGAGCTTTCAGGGCTAGCCCCTTTGGTGTGGGAGCAGTGGCTGGACGTTTCCGATTTGGGAGTTGGGCTCTGGTTGTGTTGAGAAGGAACGTCCGCAGAGTACTGCGGCTAGGAAGCTGAGAGGGCCAGGGCTTGTGGGGCTGTGGAAGGGCTGCCTAGGGAAGGTGAGGGCCAGCAAGAGCTTTCAGGGCTAGCCCCTTTGGTGTGGGAGCAGTGGCTGGACGTTTCCGATTTGGGAGCTGGGCTCTGGCTGTGCCGGGAAGGAACGTCCGCAGAGTACTGCGGCTAGGAAGCTGAGAGGGCCAGGGCTTGTGGGGCTGTGGAAGGGCTGCCTAGGGAAGGTGAGGGCCAGCAAGAGCTTTCAGGGCTAGCCCCTTTGGTGTGGGAGCAGTGGCTGGACGTTTCCGATTTGGGAGCTGGGCTCTGGTTGTGTTAAGAAGGAACGTCCGCAGAGTTTCGTGGCTAGGAAGCTGAGAGGGCCAGGGCTTGTGGGGCTGTGGAAGGGCTGCCTAGGGAAGGTGAGGGCCAGCAAGAGCTTTCAGGGCTAGCCCCTTTGGTGTGGGAGCAGTGGCTGGATGTTTCCGATTTGGGAGCTGGGCTCTGGCTGTGCCGGGAAGGAACGTCCCCACACTGCTGTGGCTAGGAAGCTCAGAGGGCCAGTGCTTGTGGGGCTGTGGAAGGGCTGCCTAGGGAAGGTGAGGGCCAGCAAGAGCTTTCAGGGCTAGCCCCTTTGGTGTGGGAGCAGTGGCTGGACGTTTCCGATTTGGGAGCTGGGCTCTGGCTGTGCCGGGAAGGAAGGTCCGCAGAGTACTGCGCCTAGGAAGCTCAGAGGGCCAGGGCTTGTGGGGCTGTGGAAGGGCTGCCTAGGGAAGGTGAGGGCCAGCAAGAGCTTTCAGGGCTAGCCCCTTTGGTGTGGGAGCAGTGGCTGGACGTTTCCGATTTGGGAGCTGGGCTCTGGCTGTGCCGGGAAGGAACGTCCGCAGAGTACTGCGGCTAGGAAGCTGAGAGGGCCAGGGCTTGTGGGGCTGTAGAAGGGCTGCCTAGGGAAGGTGAGGGCCAGCAAGAGCTTTCAGGGCTAGCCCCTTTGGTGTGGGAGCAGTGGCTGGACGTTTCCGATTTGGGAGCTGGGCTCTGGCTGTGCTGAGAAGGAACGTCCGCAGAGTACTGCGGCTAGGAAGCTGAGAGGGCCAGGGCTTGTGGGGCTGTGGAAGGGCTGCCTAGGGAAGGTGAGGGCCAGCAAGAGCTTTCAGGGCTAGCCCCTTTGGTGTGGGAGCAGTGGCTGGACGTTTCCGATTTGGGAGCTGGGCTCTGGCTGTGCCGGGAAGGAACGTCCCCACACTTCTGTCGCTAGGAAGCTGAGAGGGCCAGGGCTTGTGGGGCTGTGGAAGGGCTGCCTAGGGAAGGTGAGGGCCAGCAAGAGCTTTCAGGGCTAGCCCCTTTGGTGTGGGAGCAGTGGCTGGACGTTTCCGATTTGGGAGCTGGGCTGTGGCTGTGCTGAGAAGGAACGTCCGAAGAGTACTGCGGCTAGGAAGCTGAGAGGGCCAGGGCTTGTGGGGCTGTGGAAGGGCTGCCTAGGGAAGGTGAGGGCCAGCAAGAGCTTTCAGGGCTAGCCCCTTTGGTGTGGGAGCAGTGGCTGGATGTTTCCGATTTGGGAGCTGGGCTCTGGCTGTGCCGGGAAGGAACGTCCCCACACTGCTGTGGCTAGGAAGCTCAGAGGGCCAGTGCTTGTGGGGCTGTGGAAGGGCTGCCTAGGGAAGGTGAGGGCCAGCAAGAGCTTTCAGGGCTAGCCCCTTTCGTGTGGGAGCAGTGGCTGGACGTTTCCGATTTGGGAGCTGGGCTCTGGCTGTGCCGGGAAGGAAGGTCCGCAGAGTACTGCGGCTAGGAAGCTGAGAGGGCCAGGGCTTGTGGGGCTGTGGAAGGGCTGCCTAGGGAAGGTGAGGGCCAGCAAGAGCTTTCAGGGCTAGCCCCTTTGGTGTGGGAGCAGTGGCTGGACGTTTCCGATTTGGGAGCTGGGCTCTGGCTGTGCCAGGAAGGAACGTCCGCAGAGTACTGCGGCTAGGAAGCTGAGAGGGCCAGGGCTTGTGGGGCTGTGGAAGGGCTGCCTAGGGAAGGTGAGGGCCAGCAAGAGCTTTCAGGGCTAGCCCCTTTGGTGTGGGAGCAGTGGCTGGACGTTTCCGATTTGGGAGCTGGGCTCTGGTTGTGTTGAGAAGGAACGTCCGCAGAGTACTGCGGCTAGGAAGCTGAGAGGGCCAGGGCTTGTGGGGCTGTAGAAGGGCTGCCTAGGGAAGGTGAGGGCCAGCAAGAGCTTTCAGGGCTAGCCCCTTTGGTGTGGGAGCAGTGGCTGGACGTTTCCGATTTGGGAGCTGGGCTGTGGCTGTGCTGAGAAGGAACGTCCGCAGAGTACTGCGGCTAGGAAGCTGAGAGGGCCAGGGCTTGTGGGGCTGTGGAAGGGCTGCCTAGGGAAGGTGAGGGCCAGCAAGAGCTTTCAGGGCTAGCCCCTTTGGTGTGGGAGCAGTGGCTGGACGTTTCCGATTTGGGAGCTGGGCTCTGGCTGTGCCGGGAAGGAACGTCCGCAGAGTACTGCGGCTAGGAATCTGAGAGGGCCAGGGCTTGTGGGGCTGTGGAAGGGCTGCCTAGGGAAGGTGAGGGCCAGCAAGAGCTTTCAGGGCTAGCCCCTTTCGTGTGGGAGCAGTGGCTGGACGTTTCCGATTTGGGAGCTGGGCTGTAGCTGTGCTGAGAAGGAACGTCCGAAGAGTACTGCGGCTAGGAAGCTGAGAGGGCCAGGGCTTGTGGGGCTGTGGAAGGGCTGCCTAGGGAAGGTGAGGGCCAGCAAGAGCTTTCAGGGCTAGCCCCTTTGGTGTGGGAGCAGTGGCTGGACGTTTCCGATTTGGGAGCTGGGCTCTGGCTGTGCCGGGAAGGAACGTCCGCAGAGTACTGCGGCTAGGAAGCTGAGAGGGCCAGGGCTTGTGGGGCTGTAGAAGGGCTGCCTAGGGAAGGTGAGGGCCAGCAAGAGCTTTCAGGGCTAGCCCCTTTGGTGTGGGAGCAGTGGCTGGACGTTTCCGATTTGGGAGCTGGGCTCTGGCTGTGCTGAGAAGGAACGTCCGCAGAGTACTGCGGCTAGGAAGCTGAGAGGGCCAGGGCTTGTGGGGCTGTGGAAGGGCTGCCTAGGGAAGGTGAGGGCCAGCAAGAGCTTTCAGGGCTAGCCCCTTTGGTGTGGGAGCAGTGGCTGGACGTTTCCGATTTGGGAGCTGGGCTCTGGCTGTGCCGGGAAGGAACGTCCCCACACTTCTGTCGCTAGGAAGCTGAGAGGGCCAGGGCTTGTGGGGCTGTGGAAGGGCTGCCTAGGGAAGGTGAGGGCCAGCAAGAGCTTTCAGGGCTAGCCCCTTTCGTGTGGGAGCAGTGGCTGGACGTTTCCGATTTGGGAGCTGGGCTGTGGCTGTGCTGAGAAGGAACGTCCGAAGAGTACTGCGGCTAGGAAGCTGAGAGGGCCAGGGCTTGTGGGGCTGTGGAAGGGCTGCCTAGGGAAGGTGAGGGCCAGCAAGAGCTTTCAGGGCTAGCCCCTTTGGTGTGGGAGCAGTGGCTGGACGTTTCCGATTTGGGAGGTGGGCTCTGGTTGTGTTGAGAAGGAACGTCCGCAGAGTACTGCGGCTAGGAAGCTGAGAGGGCCAGGGCTTGTGGGGCTGTGGAAGGGCTGCCTAGGGAAGGTGAGGGCCAGCAAGAGCTTTCAGGGCTAGCCCCTTTGGTGTGGGAGCAGTGGCTGGACGTTTCCGATTTGGGAGCTGGGCTCTGGCTGTGCCGGGAAGGAACGTCCCCACACTTCTGTCGCTAGGAAGCTGAGAGGGCCAGGGCTTGTGGGGCTGTGGAAGGGCTGCCTAGGGAAGGTGAGGGCCAGCAAGAGCTTTCAGGGCTAGCCCCTTTCGTGTGGGAGCAGTGGCTGGACGTTTCCGATTTGGGAGCTGGGCTGTGGCTGTGCTGAGAAGGAACGTCCGAAGAGTACTGCGGCTAGGAAGCTGAGAGGGCCAGGGCTTGTGGGGCTGTGGAAGGGCTGCCTAGGGAAGGTGAGGGCCAGCAAGAGCTTTCAGGGCTAGCCCCTTTGGTGTGGGAGCAGTGGCTGGACGTTTCCGATTTGGGAGCTGGGCTCTGGTTGTGTTGAGAAGGAACGTCCGCAGAGTACTGCGGCTAGGAAGCTGAGAGGGCCAGTGCTTGTGGGGCTGTGGAAGGGCTGCCTAGGGAAGGTGAGGGCCAGCAAGAGCTTTCAGGGCTAGCCCCTTTGGTGTGGGAGCAGTGGCTGGACGTTTCCGATTTGGGAGCTGGGCTCTGGCTGTGCCGGGAAGGAACGTCCGCAGAGTACTGCGGCTAGGAAGCTGAGAGGGCCAGGGCTTGTGGGGCTGTGGAAGGGCTGCCTAGGGAAGGTGAGGGTCAGCAAGAGCTTTCAGGGCTAGCCCCTTTGGTGTGGGAGCAGTGGCTGGACGTTTCCGATTTGGGAGCTGGGCTCTGGCTGTGCCGGGAAGGAACGTCCCCACACTGCTGTGGCTAGGAAGCTCAGAGGGCCAGGGCTTGTGGGGCTGTGGAAGGGCTGCCTAGGGAAGGTGAGGGCCAGCAAGAGCTTTCAGGGCTAGCCCCTTTCGTGTGGGAGCAGTGGCTGGACGTTTCCGATTTGGGAGCTGGGCTCTGGCTGTGCCAGGAAGGAACGTCCGCAGAGTACTGCGGCTAGGAAGCTGAGAGGGCCAGGGCTTGTGGGGCTGTGGAAGGGCTGCCTAGGGAAGGTGAGGGCCAGCAAGAGCTTTCAGGGCTAGCCCCTTTGGTGTGGGAGCAGTGGCTGGACGTTTCCGATTTGGGAGCTGGGCTCTGGCTGTGCTGAGAAGGAACGTCCGCAGAGTACTGCGGCTAGGAAGCTGAGAGGGCCAGTGCTTGTGGGGCTGTGGAAGGGCTGCCTAGGGAAGGTGAGGGCCAGCAAGAGCTTTCAGGGCTAGCCCCTTTGGTGTGGGAGCAGTGGCTGGACGTTTCCGATTTGGGAGCTGGGCTCTGGCTGTGCCGGGAAGGAACGTCCGCAGAGTACTGCGGCTAGGAAGCTCAGAGGGCCAGGACTTGTGGGGCTGTGGAAGGGCTGCCTAGGGAAGGTGAGCGCCAGCAAGAGCTTTCAGGGCTAGCCCCTTTGGTGTGGGAGCAGTGGCTGGACGTTTCCGATTTGGGAGCTGGGCTCTGGCTGTGCTGAGAAGGAACGTCCCCACGCTGCTGTGGCTAGGAAGCTCAGAGGGCCAGGGCTTGTGGGGCTGTGGAAGGGCTGCCTAGGGAAGGTGAGGGCCAGCAAGAGCTTTCAGGGCTAGCCCCTTTGGTGTGGGAGCAGTGGCTGGACGTTTCCGATTTGGGAGCTGGGCTCTGGCTGTGCCGGGAAGGAACGTCCGCAGAGTACTGCGGCTAGGAAGCTGAGAGGGCCAGGGCTTGTGGGGCTGTAGAAGGGCTGCCTAGGGAAGGTGAGGGCCAGCAAGAGCTTTCAGGGCTAGCCCCTTTGGTGTGGGAGCAGTGGCTGGACGTTTCCGATTTGGGAGCTGGGCTCTGGCTGTGCCGGGAAGGAACGTCCGCAGAGTACTGCGGCTAGGAAGCTGAGAGGGCCAGGGCTTGTGGGGCTGTGGAAGGGCTGCCTAGGGAAGGTGAGGGCCAGCAAGAGCTTTCAGGGCTAGCCCCTTTGGTGTGGGAGCAGTGGCTGGACGTTTCCGATTTGGGAGCTGGGCTGTGGCTGTGCTGAGAAGGAACGTCCGCAGAGTACTGCGGCTAGGAAGCTGAGAGGGCCAGGGCTTGTGGGGCTGTAGAAGGGCTGCCTAGGGAAGGTGAGGGCCAGCAAGAGCTTTCAGGGCTAGCCCCTTTGGTGTGGGAGCAGTGGCTGGACGTTTCCGATTTGGGAGCTGGGCTCTGGTTGTGTTGAGAAGGAACGTCCGCAGAGTACTGCGGCTAGGAAGCTGAGAGGGCCAGGGCTTGTGGGGCTGTGGAAGGGCTGCCTAGGGAAGGTGAGGGCCAGCAAGAGCTTTCAGGGCTAGCCCCTTTGGTGTGGGAGCAGTGGCTGGACGTTTCCGATTTGGGAGGTGGGCTCTGGCTGTGCTGAGAAGGAACGTCCGCAGAGTACTGCGGCTAGGAAGCTGAGAGGGCCAGGGCTTGTGGGGCTGTGGAAGGGCTGCCTAGGGAAGGTGAGGGCCAGCAAGAGCTTTCAGGGCTAGCCCCTTTGGTGTGGGAGCAGTGGCTGGACGTTTCCGATTTGGGAGCTGGGCTGTGGCTGTGCTGAGAAGGAACGTCCGCAGAGTACTGCGGCTAGGAAGCTGAGAGGGCCAGGGCTTGTGGGGCTGTAGAAGGGCTGCCTAGGGAAGGTGAGGGCCAGCAAGAGCTTTCAGGGCTAGCCCCTTTGGTGTGGGAGCAGTGGCTGGACGTTTCCGATTTGGGAGCTGGGCTGTGGCTGTGCTGAGAAGGAACGTCCGTAGAGTACTGCGGCTAGGAAGCTGAGAGGGCCAGGGCTTGTGGGGCTGTGGAAGGGCTGCCTAGGGAAGGTGAGGGCCAGCAAGAGCTTTCAGGGCTAGCCCCTTTGGTGTGGGAGCAGTGGCTGGACGTTTCCGATTTGGGAGCTGGGCTCTGGCTGTGCCGGGAAGGAACGTCCGCAGAGTTTCGTGGCTAGGAAGCTGAGAGGGCCAGGGCTTGTGGGGCTGTGGAAGGGCTGCCTAGGGAAGGTGAGGGTCAGCAAGAGCTTTCAGGGCTAGCCCCTTTGGTGTGGGAGCAGTGGCTGGACGTTTCCGATTTGGGAGCTGGGCTCTGGCTGTGCCGGGAAGGAACGTCCCCACACTGCTGTGGCTAGGAAGCTGAGAGGGCCAGTGCTTGTGGGGCTGTGGAAGGGCTGCCTAGGGAAGGTGAGGTCCAGCAAGAGCTTTCAGGGCTAGCCCCTTTCGTGTGGGAGCAGTGGCTGGACGTTTCCGATTTGGGAGGTGGGCTCTGGCTGTGCCGGGAAGGAACGTCCGCAGAGTACTGCGGCTAGGAAGCTGAGAGGGCCAGGGCTTGTGGGGCTGTGGAAGGGCTGCCTAGGGAAGGTGAGGGCCAGCAAGAGCTTTCAGGGCTAGCCCCTTTGGTGTGGGAGCAGTGGCTGGACGTTTCCGATTTGGGAGCTGGGCTCTGGCTGTGCCGGGAAGGAACGTCCGCAGAGTACTGCGGCTAGGAAGCTGAGAGGGCCAGGGCTTGTGGGGCTGTGGAAGGGCTGCCTAGGGAAGGTGAGGGCCAGCAAGAGCTTTCAGGGCTAGCCCCTTTGGTGTGGGAGCAGTGGCTGGACGTTTCCGATTTGGGAGCTGGGCTCTGGTTGTGTTGAGAAGGAACGTCCGCAGAGTACTGCGGCTAGGAAGCTGAGAGGGCCAGGGCTTGTGGGGCTGTGGAAGGGCTGCCTAGGGAAGGTGAGGGCCAGCAAGAGCTTTCAGGGCTAGCCCCTTTGGTGTGGGAGCAGTGGCTGGACGTTTCCGATTTGGGAGCTGGGCTGTGGCTGTGCTGAGAAGGAACGTCCGCAGAGTACTGCGGCTAGGAAGCTGAGAGGGCCAGGGCTTGTGGGGCTGTGGAAGGGCTGCCTAGGGAAGGTGAGGGCCAGCAAGAGCTTTCAGGGCTAGCCCCTTTGGTGTGGGAGCAGTGGCTGGACGTTTCCGATTTGGGAGCTGGGCTCTGGCTGTGCCGGGAAGGAACGTCCGCAGAGTTTCGTGGCTAGGAAGCTGAGAGGGCCAGGGCTTGTGGGGCTGTGGAAGGGCTGCCTAGGGAAGGTGAGGGTCAGCAAGAGCTTTCAGGGCTAGCCCCTTTGGTGTGGGAGCAGTGGCTGGACGTTTCCGATTTGGGAGCTGGGCTCTGGCTGTGCCGGGAAGGAACGTCCCCACACTGCTGTGGCTAGGAAGCTGAGAGGGCCAGTGCTTGTGGGGCTGTGGAAGGGCTGCCTAGGGAAGGTGAGGTCCAGCAAGAGCTTTCAGGGCTAGCCCCTTTCGTGTGGGAGCAGTGGCTGGACGTTTCCGATTTGGGAGGTGGGCTCTGGCTGTGCCGGGAAGGAACGTCCGCAGAGTACTGCGGCTAGGAAGCTGAGAGGGCCAGGGCTTGTGGGGCTGTGGAAGGGCTGCCTAGGGAAGGTGAGGGCCAGCAAGAGCTTTCAGGGCTAGCCCCTTTGGTGTGGGAGCAGTGGCTGGACGTTTCCGATTTGGGAGCTGGGCTCTGGCTGTGCTGAGAAGGAACGTCCGCAGAGTACTGCGGCTAGGAAGCTGAGAGGGCCAGGGCTTGTGGGGCTGTGGAAGGGCTGCCTAGGGAAGGTGAGGGCCAGCAAGAGCTTTCAGGGCTAGCCCCTTTGGTGTGGGAGCAGTGGCTGGACGTTTCCGATTTGGGAGCTGGGCTCTGGTTGTGTTGAGAAGGAACGTCCCCACACTGCTGTGGCTAGGAAGCTGAGAGGGCCAGGGGTTGTGGGGCTGTGGAAGGGCTGCCTAGGGAAGGTGAGGGCCAGCAAGAGCTTTCAGGGCTAGCCCCTTTCGTGTGGGAGCAGTGGCTGGACGTTTCCGATTTGGGAGCTGGGCTCTGGCTGTGCCGGGAAGGAACGTCCGCAGAGTACTGCGGCTAGGAAGCTGAGAGGGCCAGGGCTTGTGGGGCTGTGGAAGGGCTGCCTAGGGAAGGTGAGGGCCAGCAAGAGCTTTCAGGGCTAGCCCCTTTGGTGTGGGAGCAGTGGCTGGACGTTTCCGATTTGGGAGCTGGGCTCTGGCTGTGCTGAGAAGGAACGTCCGCAGAGTACTGCGGCTAGGAAGCTGAGAGGGCCAGGGCTTGTGGGGCTGTGGAAGGGCTGCCTAGGGAAGGTGAGGGCCAGCAAGAGCTTTCAGGGCTAGCCCCTTTGGTGTGGGAGCAGTGGCTGGACGTTTCTGATTTGGGAGCTGGGCTCTGGTTGTGTTGAGAAGGAACGTCCGCAGAGTACTGCGGCTAGGAAGCTGAGAGGGCCAGTGCTTGTGGGGCTGTGGAAGGGCTGCCTAGGGAAGGTGAGGGCCAGCAAGAGCTTTCAGGGCTAGCCCCTTTGGTGTGGGAGCAGTGGCTGGACGTTTCCGATTTGGGAGCTGGGCTGTGGCTGTGCTGAGAAGGAACGTCCGCAGAGTACTGCGGCTAGGAAGCTGAGAGGGCCAGGGCTTGTGGGGCTGTGGAAGGGCTGCCTAGGGAAGGTGAGGGCCAGCAAGAGCTTTCAGGGCTAGCCCCTTTCGTGTGGGAGCAGTGGCTGGACGTTTCCGATTTGGGAGCTGGGCTCTGGTTGTGTTGAGAAGGAACGTCCGCAGAGTACTGCGGCTAGGAAGCTGAGAGGGCCAGTGCTTGTGGGGCTGTGGAAGGGCTGCCTAGGGAAGGTGAGGGCCAGCAAGAGCTTTCAGGGCTAGCCCCTTTGGTGTGGGAGCAGTGGCTGGACGTTTCCGATTTGGGAGCTGGGCTCTGGCTGTGCCAGGAAGGAACGTCCGCAGAGTACTGCGGCTAGGAAGCTGAGAGGGCCAGGGCTTGTGGGGCTGTGGAAGGGCTGCCTAGGGAAGGTGAGGGCCAGCAAGAGCTTTCAGGGCTAGCCCCTTTGGTGTGGGAGCAGTGGCTGGACGTTTCCGATTTGGGAGCTGGGCTCTGGTTGTGTTGAGAAGGAAGGTCCGCAGAGTACTGCGGCTAGGAAGCTGAGAGGGCCAGGGCTTGTGGGGCTGTAGAAGGGCTGCCTAGGGAAGGTGAGGGCCAGCAAGAGCTTTCAGGGCTAGCCCCTTTGGTGTGGGAGCAGTGGCTGGACGTTTCCGATTTGGGAGCTGGGCTCTAGTTGTGTTGAGAAGGAACGTCCGCAGAGTACTGCGGCTAGGAAGCTGAGAGGGCCAGTGCTTGTGGGGCTGTGGAAGGGCTGCCTAGGGAAGGTGAGGGCCAGCAAGAGCTTTCAGGGCTAGCCCCTTTGGTGTGGGAGCAGTGGCTGGACGTTTCCGATTTGGGAGCTGGGCTCTGGCTGTGCCGGGAAGGAACGTCCGCAGAGTACTGCGGCTAGGAAGCTGAGAGGGCCAGGGCTTGTGGGGCTGTGGAAGGGCTGCCTAGGGAAGGTGAGGGCCAGCAAGAGCTTTCAGGGCTAGCCCCTTTGGTGTGGGAGCAGTGGCTGGACGTTTCCGATTTGGGAGCTGGGCTCTGGCTGTGCCGGGAAGGAACGTCCCCACACTGCTGTGGCTAGGAAGCTGAGAGGGCCAGTGCTTGTGGGGCTGTGGAAGGGCTGCCTAGGGAAGGTGAGGTCCAGCAAGAGCTTTCAGGGCTAGCCCCTTTCGTGTGGGAGCAGTGGCTGGACGTTTCCGATTTGGGAGGTGGGCTCTGGCTGTGCCGGGAAGGAACGTCCGCAGAGTACTGCGGCTAGGAAGCTGAGAGGGCCAGGGCTTGTGGGGCTGTGGAAGGGCTGCCTAGGGAAGGTGAGGGCCAGCAAGAGCTTTCAGGGCTAGCCCCTTTGGTGTGGGAGCAGTGGCTGGACGTTTCCGATTTGGGAGCTGGGCTCTGGCTGTGCCGGGAAGGAACGTCCGCAGAGTACTGCGGCTAGGAAGCTGAGAGGGCCAGGGCTTGTGGGGCTGTGGAAGGGCTGCCTAGGGAAGGTGAGGGCCAGCAAGAGCTTTCAGGGCTAGCCCCTTTGGTGTGGGAGCAGTGGCTGGACGTTTCCGATTTGGGAGGTGGGCTCTGGCTGTGCTGAGAAGGAACGTCCGCAGAGTACTGCGGCTAGGAAGCTGAGAGGGCCAGGGCTTGTGGGGCTGTGGAAGGGCTGCCTAGGGAAGGTGAGGGCCAGCAAGAGCTTTCAGGGCTAGCCCCTTTGGTGTGGGAGCAGTGGCTGGACGTTTCTGATTTGGGAGCTGGGCTCTGGTTGTGTTGAGAAGGAACGTCCGCAGAGTACTGCGGCTAGGAAGCTGAGAGGGCCAGTGCTTGTGGGGCTGTGGAAGGGCTGCCTAGGGAAGGTGAGGGCCAGCAAGAGCTTTCAGGGCTAGCCCCTTTGGTGTGGGAGCAGTGGCTGGACGTTTCCGATTTGGGAGCTGGGCTGTGGCTGTGCTGAGAAGGAACGTCCGCAGAGTACTGCGGCTAGGAAGCTGAGAGGGCCAGGGCTTGTGGGGCTGTGGAAGGGCTGCCTAGGGAAGGTGAGGGCCAGCAAGAGCTTTCAGGGCTAGCCCCTTTGGTGTGGGAGCAGTGGCTGGACGTTTCCGATTTGGGAGCTGGGCTCTGGTTGTGTTGAGAAGGAACGTCCGCAGAGTACTGCGGCTAGGAAGCTGAGAGGGCCAGTGCTTGTGGGGCTGTGGAAGGGCTGCCTAGGGAAGGTGAGGGCCAGCAAGAGCTTTCAGGGCTAGCCCCTTTGGTGTGGGAGCAGTGGCTGGACGTTTCCGATTTGGGAGCTGGGGCTCTGGCTGTGCCAGGAAGGAACGTCCGCAGAGTACTGCGGCTAGGAAGCTGAGAGGGCCAGGGCTTGTGGGGCTGTGGAAGGGCTGCCTAGGGAAGGTGAGGGCCAGCAAGAGCTTTCAGGGCTAGCCCCTTTGGTGTGGGAGCAGTGGCTGGACGTTTCCGATTTGGGAGCTGGGCTCTGGTTGTGTTGAGAAGGAAGGTCCGCAGAGTACTGCGGCTAGGAAGCTGAGAGGGCCAGGGCTTGTGGGGCTGTAGAAGGGCTGCCTAGGGAAGGTGAGGGCCAGCAAGAGCTTTCAGGGCTAGCCCCTTTGGTGTGGGAGCAGTGGCTGGACGTTTCCGATTTGGGAGCTGGGCTCTAGTTGTGTTGAGAAGGAACGTCCGCAGAGTACTGCGGCTAGGAAGCTGAGAGGGCCAGGGCTTGTGGGGCTGTGGAAGGGCTGCCTAGGGAAGGTGAGGGCCAGCAAGAGCTTTCAGGGCTAGCCCCTTTGGTGTGGGAGCAGTGGCTGGACGTTTCCGATTTGGGAGCTGGGCTCTGGCTGTGCCGGGAAGGAACGTCCGCAGAGTTTCGTGGCTAGGAAGCTGAGAGGGCCAGGGCTTGTGGGGCTGTGGAAGGGCTGCCTAGGGAAGGTGAGGGTCAGCAAGAGCTTTCAGGGCTAGCCCCTTTGGTGTGGGAGCAGTGGCTGGACATTTCCGATTTGGGAGCTGGGCTCTGGCTGTGCCGGGAAGGAACGTCCCCACACTGCTGTGGCTAGGAAGCTGAGAGGGCCAGGGCTTGTGGGGCTGTGGAAGGGCTGCCTAGGGAAGGTGAGGGCCAGCAAGAGCTTTCAGGGCTAGCCCCTTTCGTGTGGGAGCAGTGGCTGGACGTTTCCGATTTGGGAGCTGGGCTCTGGCTGTGCCGGGAAGGAACGTCCGCAGAGTACTGCGGCTAGGAAGCTGAGAGGGCCAGGGCTTGTGGGGCTGTGGAAGGGCTGCCTAGGGAAGGTGAGGGCCAGCAAGAGCTTTCAGGGCTAGCCCCTTTGGTGTGGGAGCAGTGGCTGGACGTTTCCGATTTGGAGGTGGGCTCTGGCTGTGCTGAGAAGGAACGTCCGCAGAGTACTGCGGCTAGGAAGCTGAGAGGGCCAGGGCTTGTGGGGCTGTGGAAGGGCTGCCTAGGGAAGGTGAGGGCCAGCAAGAGCTTTCAGGGCTAGCCCCTTTGGTGTGGGAGCAGTGGCTGGACGTTTTCCGATTTGGGAGCTGGGCTCTGGTTGTGTTGAGAAGGAACGTCCGCAGAGTACTGCGGCTAGGAAGCTGAGAGGGCCAGGGCTTGTGGGGCTGTAGAAGGGCTGCCTAGGGAAGGTGAGGGCCAGCAAGAGCTTTCAGGGCTAGCCCCTTTGGTGTGGGAGCAGTGGCTGGACGTTTCCGATTTGGGAGCTGGGCTCTGGCTGTGCTGAGAAGGAACGTCCGCAGAGTACTGCGGCTAGGAAGCTGAGAGGGCCAGGGCTTGTGGGGCTGTGGAAGGGCTGCCTAGGGAAGGTGAGGGCCAGCAAGAGCTTTCAGGGCTAGCCCCTTTGGTGTGGGAGCAGTGGCTGGACGTTTCCGATTTGGGAGCTGGGCTCTGGCTGTGCCGGGAAGGAACGTCCCCACACTGCTGCGGCTAGGAAGCTCAGAGGGCCAGTGCTTGTGGGGCTGTGGAAGGGCTGCCTAGGGAAGGTGAGGGCCAGCAAGAGCTTTCAGGGCTAGCCCCTTTCGTGTGGGAGCAGTGGCTGGACGTTTCTGATTTGGGAGGTGGGCTCTGGTTGTGTTGAGAAGGAACGTCCGCAGAGTACTGCGGCTAGGAAGCTGAGAGGGCCAGGGCTTGTGGGGCTGTGGAAGGGCTGCCTAGGGAAGGTGAGGGCCAGCAAGAGCTTTCAGGGCTAGCCCCTTTGGTGTGGGAGCAGTGGCTGGACGTTTCCGATTTGGGAGCTGGGCTCTGGCTGTGCTGAGAAGGAACGTCCGCAGAGTACTGCGGCTAGGAAGCTGAGAGGGCCAGGGCTTGTGGGGCTGTGGAAGGGCTGCCTAGGGAAGGTGAGGGCCAGCAAGAGCTTTCAGGGCTAGCCCCTTTGGTGTGGGAGCAGTGGCTGGACGTTTCCGATTTGGGAGCTGGGCTCTGGTTGTGTTGAGAAGGAACGTCCGCAGAGTACTGCGGCTAGGAAGCTGAGAGGGCCAGGGCTTGTGGGGCTGTAGAAGGGCTGCCTAGGGAAGGTGAGGGCCAGCAAGAGCTTTCAGGGCTAGCCCCTTTCGTGTGGGAGCAGTGGCTGGACGTTTCCGATTTGGGAGCTGGGCTCTAGTTGTGTTGAGAAGGAACGTCCGCAGAGTACTGCGGCTAGGAAGCTGAGAGGGCCAGTGCTTGTGGGGCTGTGGAAGGGCTGCCTAGGGAAGGTGAGGGCCAGCAAGAGCTTTCAGGGCTAGCCCCTTTGGTGTGGGAGCAGTGGCTGGACGTTTCCGATTTGGGAGCTGGGCTCTGGCTGTGCCGGGAAGGAACGTCCGCAGAGTACTGCGGCTAGGAAGCTGAGAGGGCCAGTGCTTGTGGGGCTGTGGAAGGGCTGCCTAGGGAAGGTGAGGGCCAGCAAGAGCTTTCAGGGCTAGCCCCTTTGGTGTGGGAGCAGTGGCTGGACGTTTCCGATTTGGGAGCTGGGCTCTGGCTGTGCCGGGAAGGAACGTCCGCAGAGTTTCGTGGCTAGGAAGCTGAGAGGGCCAGGGCTTGTGGGGCTGTGGAAGGGCTGCCTAGGGAAGGTGAGGGCCAGCAAGAGCTTTCAGGGCTAGCCCCTTTGGTGTGGGAGCAGTGGCTGGACGTTTCCGATTTGGGAGCTGGGCTCTGGCTGTGCCGGGAAGGAACGTCCCCACACTGCTGTGGCTAGGAAGCTGAGAGGGCCAGGGCTTGTGGGGCTGTGGAAGGGCTGCCTAGGGAAGGTGAGGGCCAGCAAGAGCTTTCAGGGCTAGCCCCTTTCGTGTGGGAGCAGTGGCTGGACGTTTCCAATTTGGGAGCTGGGCTCTGGCTGTGCCGGGAAGGAACGTCCGCAGAGTACTGCGGCTAGGAAGCTGAGAGGGCCAGGGCTTGTGGGGCTGTGGAAGGGCTGCCTAGGGAAGGTGAGGGTCAGCAAGAGCTTTCAGGGCTAGCCCCTTTGGTGTGGGAGCAGTGGCTGGACGTTTCCGATTTGGGAGGTGGGCTCTGGCTGTGCTGGGAAGGAACGTCCGCAGAGTACTGCGGCTAGGAAGCTGAGAGGGCCAGGGCTTGTGGGGCTGTGGAAGGGCTGCCTAGGGAAGGTGAGGGCCAGCAAGAGCTTTCAGGGCTAGCCCCTTTCGTGTGGGAGCAGTGGCTGGACGTTTCTGATTTGGGAGGTGGGCTCTGGTTGTGTTGAGAAGGAACGTCCGCAGAGTACTGCGGCTAGGAAGCTGAGAGGGCCAGGGCTTGTGGGGCTGTGGAAGGGCTGCCTAGGGAAGGTGAGGGCCAGCAAGAGCTTTCAGGGCTAGCCCCTTTGGTGTGGGAGCAGTGGCTGGACGTTTCCGATTTGGGAGGTGGGCTCTGGCTGTGCTGGGAAGGAACGTCCGCAGAGTACTGCGGCTAGGAAGCTGAGAGGGCCAGGGCTTGTGGGGCTGTGGAAGGGCTGCCTAGGGAAGGTGAGGGCCAGCAAGAGCTTTCAGGGCTAGCCCCTTTGGTGTGGGAGCAGTGGCTGGACGTTTCCGATTTGGGAGCTGGGCTCTGGTTGTGTTGAGAAGGAACGTCCGCAGAGTACTGCGGCTAGGAAGCTGAGAGGGCCAGGGCTTGTGGGGCTGTGGAAGGGCTGCCTAGGGAAGGTGAGGGCCAGCAAGAGCTTTCAGGGCTAGCCCCTTTGGTGTGGGAGCAGTGGCTGGACGTTTCCGATTTGGGAGCTGGGCTCTGGCTGTGCTGAGAAGGAACGTCCGCAGAGTACTGCGGCTAGGAAGCTGAGAGGGCCAGGGCTTGTGGGGCTGTGGAAGGGCTGCCTAGGGAAGGTGAGGGCCAGCAAGAGCTTTCAGGGCTAGCCCCTTTGGTGTGGGAGCAGTGGCTGGACGTTTCCGATTTGGGAGCTGGGCTCTGGTTGTGTTGAGAAGGAACGTCCGCAGAGTACTGCGGCTAGGAAGCTGAGAGGGCCAGGGCTTGTGGGGCTGTGGAAGGGCTGCCTAGGGAAGGTGAGGGCCAGCAAGAGCTTTCAGGGCTAGCCCCTTTGGTGTGGGAGCAGTGGCTGGACGTTTCCGATTTGGGAGCTGGGCTCTGGTTGTGTTGAGAAGGAACGTCCGCAGAGTACTGCGGCTAGGAAGCTGAGAGGGCCAGGGCTTGTGGGGCTGTGGAAGGGCTGCCTAGGGAAGGTGAGGGCCAGCAAGAGCTTTCAGGGCTAGCCCCTTTGGTGTGGGAGCAGTGGCTGGACGTTTCCGATTTGGGAGCTGGGCTCTGGCTGTGCCGGGAAGGAACGTCCGCAGAGTACTGCGGCTAGGAAGCTGAGAGGGCCAGGGCTTGTGGGGCTGTGGAAGGGCTGCCTAGGGAAGGTGAGGGCCAGCAAGAGCTTTCAGGGCTAGCCCCTTTCGTGTGGGAGCAGTGGCTGGACGTTTCCGATTTGGGAGCTGGGCTGTGGCTGTGCTGAGAAGGAACGTCCGCAGAGTACTGCGGCTAGGAAGCTGAGAGGGCCAGGGCTTGTGGGGCTGTAGAAGGGCTGCCTAGGGAAGGTGAGGGCCAGCAAGAGCTTTCAGGGCTAGCCCCTTTGGTGTGGGAGCAGTGGCTGGACGTTTCCGATTTGGGAGCTGGGCTCTGGTTGTGTTGAGAAGGAACGTCCGCAGAGTACTGCGGCTAGGAAGCTGAGAGGGCCAGTGCTTGTGGGGCTGTGGAAGGGCTGCCTAGGGAAGGTGAGGGCCAGCAAGAGCTTTCAGGGCTAGCCCCTTTGGTGTGGGAGCAGTGGCTGGACGTTTCCGATTTGGGAGCTGGGCTCTGGCTGTGCCGGGAAGGAACGTCCGCAGAGTACTGCGGCTAGGAAGCTGAGAGGGCCAGGGCTTGTGGGGCTGTGGAAGGGCTGCCTAGGGAAGGTGAGGGCCAGCAAGAGCTTTCAGGGCTAGCCCCTTTCGTGTGGGAGCAGTGGCTGGACGTTTCCGATTTGGGAGCTGGGCTGTGGCTGTGCTGAGAAGGAACGTCCGCAGAGTACTGCGGCTAGGAAGCTGAGAGGGCCAGGGCTTGTGGGGCTGTAGAAGGGCTGCCTAGGGAAGGTGAGGGCCAGCAAGAGCTTTCAGGGCTAGCCCCTTTGGTGTGGGAGCAGTGGCTGGACGTTTCCGATTTGGGAGCTGGGCTCTGGTTGTGTTGAGAAGGAACGTCCGCAGAGTACTGCGGCTAGGAAGCTGAGAGGGCCAGGGCTTGTGGGGCTGTGGAAGGGCTGCCTAGGGAAGGTGAGGGCCAGCAAGAGCTTTCAGGGCTAGCCCCTTTGGTGTGGGAGCAGTGGCTGGACGTTTCTGATTTGGGAGGTGGGCTCTGGTTGTGTTGAGAAGGAACGTCCGCAGAGTACTGCGGCTAGGAAGCTGAGAGGGCCAGGGCTTGTGGGGCTGTGGAAGGGCTGCCTAGGGAAGGTGAGGGCCAGCAAGAGCTTTCAGGGCTAGCCCCTTTGGTGTGGGAGCAGTGGCTGGACGTTTCCGATTTGGGAGCTGGGCTCTGGCTGTGCCGGGAAGGAACGTCCGCAGAGTTTCGTGGCTAGGAAGCTGAGAGGGCCAGGGCTTGTGGGGCTGTGGAAGGGCTGCCTAGGGAAGGTGAGGGTCAGCAAGAGCTTTCAGGGCTAGCCCCTTTGGTGTGGGAGCAGTGGCTGGACGTTTCCGATTTGGGAGCTGGGCTCTGGCTGTGCCGGGAAGGAACGTCCCCACACTGCTGCGGCTAGGAAGCTGAGAGGGCCAGTGCTTGTGGGGCTGTGGAAGGGCTGCCTAGGGAAGGGGATGGCCAGCAAGAGCTTTCAGGGCTAGCCCCTTTCGTGTGGGAGCAGTGGCTGGACGTTTCCGATTTGGGAGCTGGGCTCTGGCTGTGCCGGGAAGGAACGTCCGCAGAGTACTGCGGCTAGGAAGCTGAGAGGGCCAGGGCTTGTGGGGCTGTGGAAGGGCTGCCTAGGGAAGGTGAGGGCCAGCAAGAGCTTTCAGGGCTAGCCCCTTTGGTGTGGGAGCAGTGGCTGGACGTTTCCGATTTGGGAGGTGGGCTCTGGCTGTGCTGAGAAGGAACGTCCGCAGAGTACTGCGGCTAGGAAGCTGAGAGGGCCAGGGCTTGTGGGGCTGTGGAAGGGCTGCCTAGGGAAGGTGAGGGCCAGCAAGAGCTTTCAGGGCTAGCCCCTTTGGTGTGGGAGCAGTGGCTGGACGTTTCCGATTTGGGAGGTGGGCTCTGGTTGTGTTGAGAAGGAACGTCCGCAGAGTACTGCGGCTAGGAAGCTGAGAGGGCCAGGGCTTGTGGGGCTGTGGAAGGGCTGCCTAGGGAAGGTGAGGGCCAGCAAGAGCTTTCAGGGCTAGCCCCTTTGGTGTGGGAGCAGTGGCTGGACGTTTCCGATTTGGGAGCTGGGCTCTGGTTGTGTTGAGAAGGAACGTCCGCAGAGTACTGCGGCTAGGAAGCTGAGAGGGCCAGGGCTTGTGGGGCTGTAGAAGGGCTGCCTAGGGAAGGTGAGGGCCAGCAAGAGCTTTCAGGGCTAGCCCCTTTGGTGTGGGAGCAGTGGCTGGACGTTTCCGATTTGGGAGCTGGGCTCTGGCTGTGCTGAGAAGGAACGTCCGCAGAGTACTGCGGCTAGGAAGCTGAGAGGGCCAGGGCTTGTGGGGCTGTGGAAGGGCTGCCTAGGGAAGGTGAGGGCCAGCAAGAGCTTTCAGGGCTAGCCCCTTTGGTGTGGGAGCAGTGGCTGGACGTTTCCGATTTGGGAGCTGGGCTCTGGCTGTGCCGGGAAGGAACGTCCCCACACTGCTGTGGCTAGGAAGCTCAGAGGGCCAGTGCTTGTGGGGCTGTGGAAGGGCTGCCTAGGGAAGGTGAGGGCCAGCAAGAGCTTTCAGGGCTAGCCCCTTTCGTGTGGGAGCAGTGGCTGGACGTTTCCGATTTGGGAGCTGGGCTCTGGCTGTGCCGGGAAGGAACGTCCGCAGAGTACTGCGGCTAGGAAGCTGAGAGGGCCAGGGCTTGTGGGGCTGTGGAAGGGCTGCCTAGGGAAGGTGAGGGCCAGCAAGAGCTTTTAGGGCTAGCCCCTTTGGTGTGGGAGCAGTGGCTGGACGTTTCCGATTTGGGAGCTGGGCTCTGGCTGTGCTGAGAAGGAACGTCCGCAGAGTACTGCGGCTAGGAAGCTGAGAGGGCCAGGGCTTGTGGGGCTGTGGAAGGGCTGCCTAGGGAAGGTGAGGGCCAGCAAGAGCTTTCAGGGCTAGCCCCTTTCGTGTGGGAGCAGTGGCTGGACGTTTCTGATTTGGGAGGTGGGCTCTGGTTGTGTTGAGAAGGAACGTCCGCAGAGTACTGCGGCTAGGAAGCTGAGAGGGCCAGGGCTTGTGGGGCTGTGGAAGGGCTGCCTAGGGAAGGTGAGGGCCAGCAAGAGCTTTCAGGGCTAGCCCCTTTGGTGTGGGAGCAGTGGCTGGACGTTTCCGATTTGGGAGCTGGGCTCTGGCTGTGCTGAGAAGGAACGTCCGCAGAGTACTGCGGCTAGGAAGCTGAGAGGGCCAGGGCTTGTGGGGCTGTGGAAGGGCTGCCTAGGGAAGGTGAGGGCCAGCAAGAGCTTTCAGGGCTAGCCCCTTTGGTGTGGGAGCAGTGGCTGGACGTTTCCGATTTGGGAGCTGGGCTCTGGTTGTGTTGAGAAGGAACGTCCGCAGAGTACTGCGGCTAGGAAGCTGAGAGGGCCAGGGCTTGTGGGGCTGTGGAAGGGCTGCCTAGGGAAGGTGAGGGCCAGCAAGAGCTTTCAGGGCTAGCCCCTTTGGTGTGGGAGCAGTGGCTGGACGTTTCCGATTTGGGAGGTGGGCTCTGGCTGTGCTGAGAAGGAACGTCCGCAGAGTACTGCGGCTAGGAAGCTGAGAGGGCCAGGGCTTGTGGGGCTGTGGAAGGGCTGCCTAGGGAAGGTGAGGGCCAGCAAGAGCTTTCAGGGCTAGCCCCTTTGGTGTGGGAGCAGTGGCTGGACGTTTCCGATTTGGGAGCTGGGCTCTGGTTGTGTTGAGAAGGAACGTCCGCAGAGTACTGCGGCTAGGAAGCTGAGAGGGCCAGGGCTTGTGGGGCTGTGGAAGGGCTGCCTAGGGAAGGTGAGGGCCAGCAAGAGCTTTCAGGGCTAGCCCCTTTGGTGTGGGAGCAGTGGCTGGACGTTTCCGATTTGGGAGCTGGGCTCTGGTTGTGTTGAGAAGGAACGTCCGCAGAGTACTGCGGCTAGGAAGCTGAGAGGGCCAGGGCTTGTGGGGCTGTGGAAGGGCTGCCTAGGGAAGGTGAGGGCCAGCAAGAGCTTTCAGGGCTAGCCCCTTTCGTGTGGGAGCAGTGGCTGGACGTTTCCGATTTGGGAGCTGGGCTCTGGCTGTGCTGAGAAGGAACGTCCGCAGAGTACTGCGGCTAGGAAGCTGAGAGGGCCAGGGCTTGTGGGGCTGTAGAAGGGCTGCCTAGGGAAGGTGAGGGCCAGCAAGAGCTTTCAGGGCTAGCCCCTTTGGTGTGGGAGCAGTGGCTGGACGTTTCCGATTTGGGAGTTGGGCTCTGGTTGTGTTGAGAAGGAACGTCCGCAGAGTACTGCGGCTAGGAAGCTGAGAGGGCCAGGGCTTGTGGGGCTGTGGAAGGGCTGCCTAGGGAAGGTGAGGGCCAGCAAGAGCTTTCAGGGCTAGCCCCTTTGGTGTGGGAGCAGTGGCTGGACGTTTCCGATTTGGGAGCTGGGCTCTGGCTGTGCCGGGAAGGAACGCCCCACACTTCTGTGGCTAGGAAGCTCAGAGGGCCAGGGCTTGTGGGGCTGTGGAAGGGCTGCCTAGGGAAGGTGAGGGCCAGCAAGAGCTTTCAGGGCTAGCCCCTTTGGTGTGGGAGCAGTGGCTGGACGTTTCCGATTTGGGAGCTGGGCTCTGGCTGTGCCGGGAAGGAAGGTCCGCAGAGTACTGCGGCTAGGAAGCTGAGAGGTCCAGGGCTTGTGGGGCTGTGGAAGGGCTGCCTAGGGAAGGTGAGGGCCAGCAAGAGCTTTCAGGGCTAGCCCCTTTCGTGTGGGAGCAGTGGCTGGACGTTTCCGATTTGGGAGCTGGGCTCTGGCTGTGCCGGGAAGGAACGTCCGCAGAGTTTCGTGGCTAGGAAGCTGAGAGGGCCAGGGCTTGTGGGGCTGTGGAAGGGCTGCCTAGGGAAGGTGAGGGTCAGCAAGAGCTTTCAGGGCTAGCCCCTTTGGTGTGGGAGCAGTGGCTGGACGTTTCCGATTTGGGAGCTGGGCTCTGGCTGTGCCGGGAAGGAACGTCCCCACACTGCTGTGGCTAGGAAGCTGAGAGGGCCAGGGCTTGTGGGGCTGTGGAAGGGCTGCCTAGGGAAGGGGATGGCCAGCAAGAGCTTTCAGGGCTAGCCCCTTTGGTGTGGGAGCAGTGGCTGGACGTTTCCGATTTGGGAGCTGGGCTCTGGCTGTGCCGGGAAGGAACGTCCGCAGAGTACTGCGGCTAGGAAGCTGAGAGGGCCAGGGCTTGTGGGGCTGTGGAAGGGCTGCCTAGGGAAGGTGAGGGCCAGCAAGAGCTTTCAGGGCTAGCCCCTTTGGTGTGGGAGCAGTGGCTGGACGTTTCCGATTTGGGAGGTGGGCTCTGGCTGTGCTGAGAAGGAACGTCCGCAGAGTACTGCGGCTAGGAAGCTGAGAGGGCCAGGGCTTGTGGGGCTGTGGAAGGGCTGCCTAGGGAAGGTGAGGGCCAGCAAGAGCTTTCAGGGCTAGCCCCTTTGGTGTGGGAGCAGTGGCTGGACGTTTCCGATTTGGGAGCTGGGCTCTGGCTGTGCCGGGAAGGAACGTCCCCACACTGCTGTGGCTAGGAAGCTCAGAGGGCCAGTGCTTGTGGGGCTGTGGAAGGGCTGCCTAGGGAAGGTGAGGGCCAGCAAGAGCTTTCAGGGCTAGCCCCTTTCGTGTGGGAGCAGTGGCTGGACGTTTCCGATTTGGGAGCTGGGCTCTGGCTGTGCCGGGAAGGAACGTCCGCAGAGTACTGCGGCTAGGAAGCTGAGAGGGCCAGGGCTTGTGGGGCTGTGGAAGGGCTGCCTAGGGAAGGTGAGGGCCAGCAAGAGCTTTTAGGGCTAGCCCCTTTGGTGTGGGAGCAGTGGCTGGACGTTTCCGATTTGGGAGGTGGGCTCTGGCTGTGCTGAGAAGGAACGTCCGCAGAGTACTGCGGCTAGGAAGCTGAGAGGGCCAGGGCTTGTGGGGCTGTGGAAGGGCTGCCTAGGGAAGGTGAGGGCCAGCAAGAGCTTTCAGGGCTAGCCCCTTTCGTGTGGGAGCAGTGGCTGGACGTTTCTGATTTGGGAGGTGGGCTCTGGTTGTGTTGAGAAGGAACGTCCGCAGAGTACTGCGGCTAGGAAGCTGAGAGGGCCAGGGCTTGTGGGGCTGTGGAAGGGCTGCCTAGGGAAGGTGAGGGCCAGCAAGAGCTTTCAGGGCTAGCCCCTTTGGTGTGGGAGCAGTGGCTGGACGTTTCCGATTTGGGAGCTGGGCTCTGGCTGTGCTGAGAAGGAACGTCCGCAGAGTACTGCGGCTAGGAAGCTGAGAGGGCCAGGGCTTGTGGGGCTGTGGAAGGGCTGCCTAGGGAAGGTGAGGGCCAGCAAGAGCTTTCAGGGCTAGCCCCTTTGGTGTGGGAGCAGTGGCTGGACGTTTCCGATTTGGGAGCTGGGCTCTGGTTGTGTTGAGAAGGAACGTCCGCAGAGTACTGCGGCTAGGAAGCTGAGAGGGCCAGGGCTTGTGGGGCTGTGGAAGGGCTGCCTAGGGAAGGTGAGGGCCAGCAAGAGCTTTCAGGGCTAGCCCCTTTGGTGTGGGAGCAGTGGCTGGACGTTTCCGATTTGGGAGGTGGGCTCTGGCTGTGCTGAGAAGGAACGTCCGCAGAGTACTGCGGCTAGGAAGCTGAGAGGGCCAGGGCTTGTGGGGCTGTGGAAGGGCTGCCTAGGGAAGGTGAGGGCCAGCAAGAGCTTTCAGGGCTAGCCCCTTTGGTGTGGGAGCAGTGGCTGGACGTTTCCGATTTGGGAGCTGGGCTCTGGCTGTGCCGGGAAGGAACGTCCCCACACTGCTGTGGCTAGGAAGCTCAGAGGGCCAGTGCTTGTGGGGCTGTGGAAGGGCTGCCTAGGGAAGGTGAGGGCCAGCAAGAGCTTTCAGGGCTAGCCCCTTTCGTGTGGGAGCAGTGGCTGGACGTTTCCGATTTGGGAGCTGGGCTCTGGTTGTGTTGAGAAGGAACGTCCGCAGAGTACTGCGGCTAGGAAGCTGAGAGGGCCAGGGCTTGTGGGGCTGTGGAAGGGCTGCCTAGGGAAGGTGAGGGCCAGCAAGAGCTTTCAGGGCTAGCCCCTTTCGTGTGGGAGCAGTGGCTGGACGTTTCTGATTTGGGAGGTGGGCTCTGGTTGTGTTGAGAAGGAACGTCCGCAGAGTACTGCGGCTAGGAAGCTGAGAGGGCCAGGGCTTGTGGGGCTGTGGAAGGGCTGCCTAGGGAAGGTGAGGGCCAGCAAGAGCTTTCAGGGCTAGCCCCTTTGGTGTGGGAGCAGTGGCTGGACGTTTCCGATTTGGGAGGTGGGCTCTGGCTGTGCTGAGAAGGAACGTCCGCAGAGTACTGCGGCTAGGAAGCTGAGAGGGCCAGGGCTTGTGGGGCTGTGGAAGGGCTGCCTAGGGAAGGTGAGGGCCAGCAAGAGCTTTCAGGGCTAGCCCCTTTGGTGTGGGAGCAGTGGCTGGACGTTTCCGATTTGGGAGCTGGGCTCTGGTTGTGTTGAGAAGGAACGTCCGCAGAGTACTGCGGCTAGGAAGCTGAGAGGGCCAGGGCTTGTGGGGCTGTGGAAGGGCTGCCTAGGGAAGGTGAGGGCCAGCAAGAGCTTTCAGGGCTAGCCCCTTTGGTGTGGGAGCAGTGGCTGGACGTTTCCGATTTGGGAGGTGGGCTCTGGCTGTGCTGAGAAGGAACGTCCGCAGAGTACTGCGGCTAGGAAGCTGAGAGGGCCAGGGCTTGTGGGGCTGTGGAAGGGCTGCCTAGGGAAGGTGAGGGCCAGCAAGAGCTTTCAGGGCTAGCCCCTTTGGTGTGGGAGCAGTGGCTGGACGTTTCCGATTTGGGAGCTGGGCTCTGGCTGTGCCGGGAAGGAACGTCCCCACACTGCTGTGGCTAGGAAGCTGAGAGGGCCAGGGCTTGTGGGGCTGTGGAAGGGCTGCCTAGGGAAGGGGATGGCCAGCAAGAGCTTTCAGGGCTAGCCCCTTTGGTGTGGGAGCAGTGGCTGGACGTTTCCGATTTGGGAGCTGGGCTCTGGCTGTGCCGGGAAGGAACGTCCGCAGAGTACTGCGGCTAGGAAGCTGAGAGGGCCAGGGCTTGTGGGGCTGTGGAAGGGCTGCCTAGGGAAGGTGAGGGCCAGCAAGAGCTTTCAGGGCTAGCCCCTTTGGTGTGGGAGCAGTGGCTGGACGTTTCCGATTTGGGAGCTGGGCTCTGGCTGTGCTGAGAAGGAACGTCCGCAGAGTACTGCGGCTAGGAAGCTGAGAGGGCCAGGGCTTGTGGGGCTGTGGAAGGGCTGCCTAGGGAAGGTGAGGGCCAGCAAGAGCTTTCAGGGCTAGCCCCTTTGGTGTGGGAGCAGTGGCTGGACGTTTCCGATTTGGGAGCTGGGCTCTGGCTGTGCCGGGAAGGAACGTCCCCACACTGCTGTGGCTAGGAAGCTCAGAGGGCCAGTGCTTGTGGGGCTGTGGAAGGGCTGCCTAGGGAAGGTGAGGGCCAGCAAGAGCTTTCAGGGCTAGCCCCTTTCGTGTGGGAGCAGTGGCTGGACGTTTCCGATTTGGGAGCTGGGCTCTGGCTGTGCCGGGAAGGAACGTCCGCAGAGTACTGCGGCTAGGAAGCTGAGAGGGCCAGGGCTTGTGGGGCTGTGGAAGGGCTGCCTAGGGAAGGTGAGGGCCAGCAAGAGCTTTTAGGGCTAGCCCCTTTGGTGTGGGAGCAGTGGCTGGACGTTTCCGATTTGGGAGGTGGGCTCTGGCTGTGCTGAGAAGGAACGTCCGCAGAGTACTGCGGCTAGGAAGCTGAGAGGGCCAGGGCTTGTGGGGCTGTGGAAGGGCTGCCTAGGGAAGGTGAGGGCCAGCAAGAGCTTTCAGGGCTAGCCCCTTTCGTGTGGGAGCAGTGGCTGGACGTTTCTGATTTGGGAGGTGGGCTCTGGTTGTGTTGAGAAGGAACGTCCGCAGAGTACTGCGGCTAGGAAGCTGAGAGGGCCAGGGCTTGTGGGGCTGTGGAAGGGCTGCCTAGGGAAGGTGAGGGCCAGCAAGAGCTTTCAGGGCTAGCCCCTTTGGTGTGGGAGCAGTGGCTGGACGTTTCCGATTTGGGAGCTGGGCTCTGGCTGTGCTGAGAAGGAACGTCCGCAGAGTACTGCGGCTAGGAAGCTGAGAGGGCCAGGGCTTGTGGGGCTGTGGAAGGGCTGCCTAGGGAAGGTGAGGGCCAGCAAGAGCTTTCAGGGCTAGCCCCTTTGGTGTGGGAGCAGTGGCTGGACGTTTCCGATTTGGGAGCTGGGCTCTGGTTGTGTTGAGAAGGAACGTCCGCAGAGTACTGCGGCTAGGAAGCTGAGAGGGCCAGGGCTTGTGGGGCTGTGGAAGGGCTGCCTAGGGAAGGTGAGGGCCAGCAAGAGCTTTCAGGGCTAGCCCCTTTGGTGTGGGAGCAGTGGCTGGACGTTTCCGATTTGGGAGGTGGGCTCTGGCTGTGCTGAGAAGGAACGTCCGCAGAGTACTGCGGCTAGGAAGCTGAGAGGGCCAGGGCTTGTGGGGCTGTGGAAGGGCTGCCTAGGGAAGGTGAGGGCCAGCAAGAGCTTTCAGGGCTAGCCCCTTTGGTGTGGGAGCAGTGGCTGGACGTTTCCGATTTGGGAGCTGGGCTCTGGCTGTGCCGGGAAGGAACGTCCCCACACTGCTGTGGCTAGGAAGCTCAGAGGGCCAGTGCTTGTGGGGCTGTGGAAGGGCTGCCTAGGGAAGGTGAGGGCCAGCAAGAGCTTTCAGGGCTAGCCCCTTTGGTGTGGGAGCAGTGGCTGGACGTTTCTGATTTGGGAGGTGGGCTCTGGTTGTGTTGAGAAGGAACGTCCGCAGAGTACTGCGGCTAGGAAGCTGAGAGGGCCAGGGCTTGTGGGGCTGTGGAAGGGCTGCCTAGGGAAGGTGAGGGCCAGCAAGAGCTTTCAGGGCTAGCCCCTTTGGTGTGGGAGCAGTGGCTGGACGTTTCCGATTTGGGAGGTGGGCTCTGGCTGTGCTGAGAAGGAACGTCCGCAGAGTACTGCGGCTAGGAAGCTGAGAGGGCCAGGGCTTGTGGGGCTGTGGAAGGGCTGCCTAGGGAAGGTGAGGGCCAGCAAGAGCTTTCAGGGCTAGCCCCTTTGGTGTGGGAGCAGTGGCTGGACGTTTCCGATTTGGGAGCTGGGCTCTGGTTGTGTTGAGAAGGAACGTCCGCAGAGTACTGCGGCTAGGAAGCTGAGAGGGCCAGGGCTTGTGGGGCTGTGGAAGGGCTGCCTAGGGAAGGTGAGGGCCAGCAAGAGCTTTCAGGGCTAGCCCCTTTGGTGTGGGAGCAGTGGCTGGACGTTTCCGATTTGGGAGGTGGGCTCTGGCTGTGCTGAGAAGGAACGTCCGCAGAGTACTGCGGCTAGGAAGCTGAGAGGGCCAGGGCTTGTGGGGCTGTGGAAGGGCTGCCTAGGGAAGGTGAGGGCCAGCAAGAGCTTTCAGGGCTAGCCCCTTTGGTGTGGGAGCAGTGGCTGGACGTTTCCGATTTGGGAACTGGGCTCTGGTTGTGTTGAGAAGGAACGTCCGCAGAGTACTGCGGCTAGGAAGCTGAGAGGGCCAGGGCTTGTGGGGCTGTGGAAGGGCTGCCTAGGGAAGGTGAGGGCCAGCAAGAGCTTTCAGGGCTAGCCCCTTTGGTGTGGGAGCAGTGGCTGGACGTTTCCGATTTGGGAGCTGGGCTCTGGTTGTGTTGAGAAGGAACGTCCGCAGAGTACTGCGGCTAGGAAGCTGAGAGGGCCAGGGCTTGTGGGGCTGTGGAAGGGCTGCCTAGGGAAGGTGAGGGCCAGCAAGAGCTTTCAGGGCTAGCCCCTTTCGTGTGGGAGCAGTGGCTGGACGTTTCCGATTTGGGAGCTGGGCTCTGGCTGTGCTGAGAAGGAACGTCCGCAGAGTACTGCGGCTAGGAAGCTGAGAGGGCCAGGGCTTGTGGGGCTGTAGAAGGGCTGCCTAGGGAAGGTGAGGGCCAGCAAGAGCTTTCAGGGCTAGCCCCTTTGGTGTGGGAGCAGTGGCTGGACGTTTCCGATTTGGGAGTTGGGCTCTGGTTGTGTTGAGAAGGAACGTCCGCAGAGTACTGCGGCTAGGAAGCTGAGAGGGCCAGTGCTTGTGGGGCTGTGGAAGGGCTGCCTAGGGAAGGTGAGGGCCAGCAAGAGCTTTCAGGGCTAGCCCCTTTGGTGTGGGAGCAGTGGCTGGACGTTTCCGATTTGGGAGCTGGGCTCTGGCTGTGCCGGGAAGGAACGCCCCACACTTCTGTGGCTAGGAAGCTCAGAGGGCCAGGGCTTGTGGGGCTGTGGAAGGGCTGCCTAGGGAAGGTGAGGGCCAGCAAGAGCTTTCAGGGCTAGCCCCTTTGGTGTGGGAGCAGTGGCTGGACGTTTCCGATTTGGGAGCTGGGCTCTGGCTGTGCCGGGAAGGAAGGTCCGCAGAGTACTGCGGCTAGGAAGCTGAGAGGTCCAGGGCTTGTGGGGCTGTGGAAGGGCTGCCTAGGGAAGGTGAGGGCCAGCAAGAGCTTTCAGGGCTAGCCCCTTTGGTGTGGGAGCAGTGGCTGGACGTTTCCGATTTGGGAGCTGGGCTCTGGCTGTGCCGGGAAGGAACGTCCCCACACTGCTGTGGCTAGGAAGCTGAGAGGGCCAGTGCTTGTGGGGCTGTGGAAGGGCTGCCTAGGGAAGGTGAGGGCCAGCAAGAGCTTTTAGGGCTAGCCCCTTTGGTGTGGGAGCAGTGGCTGGACGTTTCCGATTTGGGAGGTGGGCTCTGGCTGTGCTGAGAAGGAACGTCCGCAGAGTACTGCGGCTAGGAAGCTGAGAGGGCCAGGGCTTGTGGGGCTGTGGAAGGGCTGCCTAGGGAAGGTGAGGGCCAGCAAGAGCTTTCAGGGCTAGCCCCTTTGGTGTGGGAGCAGTGGCTGGACGTTTCCGATTTGGGAGCTGGGCTCTGGCTGTGCCGGGAAGGAACGTCCGCAGAGTTTCGTGGCTAGGAAGCTGAGAGGGCCAGGGCTTGTGGGGCTGTGGAAGGGCTGCCTAGGGAAGGTGAGGGTCAGCAAGAGCTTTCAGGGCTAGCCCCTTTGGTGTGGGAGCAGTGGCTGGACGTTTCCGATTTGGGAGCTGGGCTCTGGCTGTGCCGGGAAGGAACGTCCCCACACTGCTGTGGCTAGGAAGCTGAGAGGGCCAGGGCTTGTGGGGCTGTGGAAGGGCTGCCTAGGGAAGGGGATGGCCAGCAAGAGCTTTCAGGGCTAGCCCCTTTGGTGTGGGAGCAGTGGCTGGACGTTTCCGATTTGGGAGCTGGGCTCTGGCTGTGCCGGGAAGGAACGTCCGCAGAGTACTGCGGCTAGGAAGCTGAGAGGGCCAGGGCTTGTGGGGCTGTGGAAGGGCTGCCTAGGGAAGGTGAGGGCCAGCAAGAGCTTTCAGGGCTAGCCCCTTTGGTGTGGGAGCAGTGGCTGGACGTTTCCGATTTGGGAGGTGGGCTCTGGCTGTGCTGAGAAGGAACGTCCGCAGAGTACTGCGGCTAGGAAGCTGAGAGGGCCAGGGCTTGTGGGGCTGTGGAAGGGCTGCCTAGGGAAGGTGAGGGCCAGCAAGAGCTTTCAGGGCTAGCCCCTTTGGTGTGGGAGCAGTGGCTGGACGTTTCCGATTTGGGAGGTGGGCTCTGGTTGTGTTGAGAAGGAACGTCCGCAGAGTACTGCGGCTAGGAAGCTGAGAGGGCCAGGGCTTGTGGGGCTGTGGAAGGGCTGCCTAGGGAAGGTGAGGGCCAGCAAGAGCTTTCAGGGCTAGCCCCTTTGGTGTGGGAGCAGTGGCTGGACGTTTCCGATTTGGGAGCTGGGCTCTGGCTGTGCTGAGAAGGAACGTCCGCAGAGTACTGCGGCTAGGAAGCTGAGAGGGCCAGGGCTTGTGGGGCTGTGGAAGGGCTGCCTAGGGAAGGTGAGGGCCAGCAAGAGCTTTCAGGGCTAGCCCCTTTGGTGTGGGAGCAGTGGCTGGACGTTTCCGATTTGGGAGCTGGGCTCTGGCTGTGCCGGGAAGGAACGTCCCCACACTGCTGTGGCTAGGAAGCTCAGAGGGCCAGTGCTTGTGGGGCTGTGGAAGGGCTGCCTAGGGAAGGTGAGGGCCAGCAAGAGCTTTCAGGGCTAGCCCCTTTCGTGTGGGAGCAGTGGCTGGACGTTTCCGATTTGGGAGCTGGGCTCTGGCTGTGCCGGGAAGGAACGTCCGCAGAGTACTGCGGCTAGGAAGCTGAGAGGGCCAGGGCTTGTGGGGCTGTGGAAGGGCTGCCTAGGGAAGGTGAGGGCCAGCAAGAGCTTTTAGGGCTAGCCCCTTTGGTGTGGGAGCAGTGGCTGGACGTTTCCGATTTGGGAGGTGGGCTCTGGCTGTGCTGAGAAGGAACGTCCGCAGAGTACTGCGGCTAGGAAGCTGAGAGGGCCAGGGCTTGTGGGGCTGTGGAAGGGCTGCCTAGGGAAGGTGAGGGCCAGCAAGAGCTTTCAGGGCTAGCCCCTTTCGTGTGGGAGCAGTGGCTGGACGTTTCTGATTTGGGAGGTGGGCTCTGCTTGTGTTGAGAAGGAACGTCCGCAGAGTACTGCGGCTAGGAAGCTGAGAGGGCCAGGGCTTGTGGGGCTGTGGAAGGGCTGCCTAGGGAAGGTGAGGGCCAGCAAGAGCTTTCAGGGCTAGCCCCTTTCGTGTGGGAGCAGTGGCTGGACGTTTCCGATTTGGGAGGTGGGCTCTGGCTGTGCTGAGAAGGAACGTCCGCAGAGTACTGCGGCTAGGAAGCTGAGAGGGCCAGGGCTTGTGGGGCTGTGGAAGGGCTGCCTAGGGAAGGTGAGGGCCAGCAAGAGCTTTCAGGGCTAGCCCCTTTGGTGTGGGAGCAGTGGCTGGACGTTTCCGATTTGGGAGCTGGGCTCTGGTTGTGTTGAGAAGGAACGTCCGCAGAGTACTGCGGCTAGGAAGCTGAGAGGGCCAGGGCTTGTGGGGCTGTGGAAGGGCTGCCTAGGGAAGGTGAGGGCCAGCAAGAGCTTTCAGGGCTAGCCCCTTTCGTGTGGGAGCAGTGGCTGGACGTTTCCGATTTGGGAGGTGGGCTCTGGCTGTGCTGAGAAGGAACGTCCGCAGAGTACTGCGGCTAGGAAGCTGAGAGGGCCAGGGCTTGTGGGGCTGTGGAAGGGCTGCCTAGGGAAGGTGAGGGCCAGCAAGAGCTTTCAGGGCTAGCCCCTTTGGTGTGGGAGCAGTGGCTGGACGTTTCCGATTTGGGAGCTGGGCTCTGGTTGTGTTGAGAAGGAACGTCCGCAGAGTACTGCGGCTAGGAAGCTGAGAGGGCCAGGGCTTGTGGGGCTGTGGAAGGGCTGCCTAGGGAAGGTGAGGGCCAGCAAGAGCTTTCAGGGCTAGCCCCTTTGGTGTGGGAGCAGTGGCTGGACGTTTCCGATTTGGGAGCTGGGCTCTGGTTGTGTTGAGAAGGAACGTCCGCAGAGTACTGCGGCTAGGAAGCTGAGAGGGCCAGGGCTTGTGGGGCTGTGGAAGGGCTGCCTAGGGAAGGTGAGGGCCAGCAAGAGCTTTCAGGGCTAGCCCCTTTCGTGTGGGAGCAGTGGCTGGACGTTTCCGATTTGGGAGCTGGGCTCTGGCTGTGCTGAGAAGGAACGTCCGCAGAGTACTGCGGCTAGGAAGCTGAGAGGGCCAGGGCTTGTGGGGCTGTAGAAGGGCTGCCTAGGGAAGGTGAGGGCCAGCAAGAGCTTTCAGGGCTAGCCCCTTTGGTGTGGGAGCAGTGGCTGGACGTTTCCGATTTGGGAGTTGGGCTCTGGTTGTGTTGAGAAGGAACGTCCGCAGAGTACTGCGGCTAGGAAGCTGAGAGGGCCAGTGCTTGTGGGGCTGTGGAAGGGCTGCCTAGGGAAGGTGAGGGCCAGCAAGAGCTTTCAGGGCTAGCCCCTTTGGTGTGGGAGCAGTGGCTGGACGTTTCCGATTTGGGAGCTGGGCTCTGGCTGTGCCGGGAAGGAACGCCCCACACTTCTGTGGCTAGGAAGCTGAGAGGGCCAGGGCTTGTGGGGCTGTGGAAGGGCTGCCTAGGGAAGGTGAGGGCCAGCAAGAGCTTTCAGGGCTAGCCCCTTTGGTGTGGGAGCAGTGGCTGGACGTTTCCGATTTGGGAGCTGGGCTCTGGCTGTGCCGGGAAGGAAGGTCTGCAGAGTACTGCGGCTAGGAAGCTGAGAGGTCCAGGGCTTGTGGGGCTGTGGAAGGGCTGCCTAGGGAAGGTGAGGGCCAGCAAGAGCTTTCAGGGCTAGCCCCTTTGGTGTGGGAGCAGTGGCTGGACGTTTCCGATTTGGGAGCTGGGCTCTGGCTGTGCCGGGAAGGAACGTCCCCACACTGCTGTGGCTAGGAAGCTGAGAGGGCCAGTGCTTGTGGGGCTGTGGAAGGGCTGCCTAGGGAAGGTGAGGGCCAGCAAGAGCTTTTAGGGCTAGCCCCTTTGGTGTGGGAGCAGTGGCTGGACGTTTCCGATTTGGGAGGTGGGCTCTGGCTGTGCTGAGAAGGAACGTCCGCAGAGTACTGCGGCTAGGAAGCTGAGAGGGCCAGGGCTTGTGGGGCTGTGGAAGGGCTGCCTAGGGAAGGTGAGGGCCAGCAAGAGCTTTCAGGGCTAGCCCCTTTCGTGTGGGAGCAGTGGCTGGACGTTTCTGATTTGGGAGGTGGGCTCTGGTTGTGTTGAGAAGGAACGTCCGCAGAGTACTGCGGCTAGGAAGCTGAGAGGGCCAGGGCTTGTGGGGCTGTGGAAGGGCTGCCTAGGGAAGGTGAGGGCCAGCAAGAGCTTTCAGGGCTAGCCCCTTTGGTGTGGGAGCAGTGGCTGGACGTTTCCGATTTGGGAGGTGGGCTCTGGCTGTGCTGAGAAGGAACGTCCGCAGAGTACTGCGGCTAGGAAGCTGAGAGGGCCAGGGCTTGTGGGGCTGTGGAAGGGCTGCCTAGGGAAGGTGAGGGCCAGCAAGAGCTTTCAGGGCTAGCCCCTTTGGTGTGGGAGCAGTGGCTGGACGTTTCCGATTTGGGAGCTGGGCTCTGGTTGTGTTGAGAAGGAACGTCCGCAGAGTACTGCGGCTAGGAAGCTGAGAGGGCCAGGGCTTGTGGGGCTGTGGAAGGGCTGCCTAGGGAAGGTGAGGGCCAGCAAGAGCTTTCAGGGCTAGCCCCTTTGGTGTGGGAGCAGTGGCTGGACGTTTCCGATTTGGGAGGTGGGCTGTGGCTGTGCTGAGAAGGAACGTCCGCAGAGTACTGCGGCTAGGAAGCTGAGAGGGCCAGGGCTTGTGGGGCTGTGGAAGGGCTGCCTAGGGAAGGTGAGGGCCAGCAAGAGCTTTCAGGGCTAGCCCCTTTGGTGTGGGAGCAGTGGCTGGACGTTTCCGATTTGGGAGCTGGGCTCTGGTTGTGTTGAGAAGGAACGTCCGCAGAGTACTGCGGCTAGGAAGCTGAGAGGGCCAGGGCTTGTGGGGCTGTGGAAGGGCTGCCTAGGGAAGGTGAGGGCCAGCAAGAGCTTTCAGGGCTAGCCCCTTTGGTGTGGGAGCAGTGGCTGGACGTTTCCGATTTGGGAGCTGGGCTCTGGTTGTGTTGAGAAGGAACGTCCGCAGAGTACTGCGGCTAGGAAGCTGAGAGGGCCAGGGCTTGTGGGGCTGTGGAAGGGCTGCCTAGGGAAGGTGAGGGCCAGCAAGAGCTTTCAGGGCTAGCCCCTTTCGTGTGGGAGCAGTGGCTGGACGTTTCCGATTTGGGAGCTGGGCTCTGGTTGTGTTGAGAAGGAACGTCCGCAGAGTACTGCGGCTAGGAAGCTGAGAGGGCCAGGGCTTGTGGGGCTGTGGAAGGGCTGCCTAGGGAAGGTGAGGGCCAGCAAGAGCTTTCAGGGCTAGCCCCTTTCGTGTGGGAGCAGTGGCTGGACGTTTCCGATTTGGGAGCTGGGCTCTGGCTGTGCTGAGAAGGAACGTCCGCAGAGTACTGCGGCTAGGAAGCTGAGAGGGCCAGGGCTTGTGGGGCTGTGGAAGGGCTGCCTAGGGAAGGTGAGGGCCAGCAAGAGCTTTCAGGGCTAGCCCCTTTGGTGTGGGAGCAGTGGCTGGACGTTTCCGATTTGGGAGTTGGGCTCTGGCTGTGCTGAGAAGGAACGTCCGCAGAGTACTGCGGCTAGGAAGCTGAGAGGGCCAGTGCTTGTGGGGCTGTGGAAGGGCTGCCTAGGGAAGGTGAGGGCCAGCAAGAGCTTTCAGGGCTAGCCCCTTTGGTGTGGGAGCAGTGGCTGGACGTTTCCGATTTGGGAGCTGGGCTCTGGCTGTGCCGGGAAGGAACGCCCCACACTTCTGTGGCTAGGAAGCTCAGAGGGCCAGGGCTTGTGGGGCTGTGGAAGGGCTGCCTAGGGAAGGTGAGGGCCAGCAAGAGCTTTCAGGGCTAGCCCCTTTGGTGTGGGAGCAGTGGCTGGACGTTTCCGATTTGGGAGCTGGGCTCTGGCTGTGCCGGGAAGGAAGGTCCGCAGAGTACTGCGGCTAGGAAGCTGAGAGGGCCAGGGCTTGTGGGGCTGTGGAAGGGCTGCCTAGGGAAGGTGAGGGCCAGCAAGAGCTTTCAGGGCTAGCCCCTTTGGTGTGGGAGCAGTGGCTGGACGTTTCCGATTTGGGAGCTGGGCTCTGGCTGTGCCGGGAAGGAATGTCCCCATACTGCTGTGGCTAGGAAGCTGAGAGGGCCAGTGCTTGTGGGGCTGTGGAAGGGCTGCCTAGGGAAGGTGAGGGCCAGCAAGAGCTTTCAGGGCTAGCCCCTTTGGTGTGGGAGCAGTGGCTGGACGTTTCCGATTTGGGAGCTGGGCTCTGGCTGTGCCGGGAAGGAAGGTCCGCAGAGTACTGCGGCTAGGAAGCTGAGAGGGCCAGGGCTTGTGGGGCTGTGGAAGGGCTGCCTAGGGAAGGTGAGGGCCAGCAAGAGCTTTCAGGGCTAGCCCCTTTGGTGTGGGAGCAGTGGCTGGACGTTTCCGATTTGGGAGCTGGGCTCTGGCTGTGCCGGGAAGGAACGTCCGCAGAGTACTGCGGCTAGGAAGCTGAGAGGGCCAGGGCTTGTGGGGCTGTGGAAGGGCTGCCTAGGGAAGGTGAGGGCCAGCAAGAGCTTTCAGGGCTAGCCCCTTTGGTGTGGGAGCAGTGGCTGGACGTTTCCGATTTGGGAGGTGGGCTCTGGCTGTGCCGGGAAGGAACGTCCCCACACTGCTGCGGCTAGGAAGCTGAGAGGGCCAGGGCTTGTGGGGCTGTGGAAGGGCTGCCTAGGGAAGGTGAGGGCCAGCAAGAGCTTTCAGGGCTAGCCCCTTTGGTGTGGGAGCAGTGGCTGGACGTTTCCGATTTGGGAGCTGGGCTCTGGTTGTGTTGAGAAGGAACGTCCGCAGAGTACTGCGGCTAGGAAGCTGAGAGGGCCAGGGCTTGTGGGGCTGTGGAAGGGCTGCCTAGGGAAGGTGAGGGCCAGCAAGAGCTTTCAGGGCTAGCCCCTTTGGTGTGGGAGCAGTGGCTGGACGTTTCCGATTTGGGAGCTGGGCTCTGGCTGTGCTGAGAAGGAACGTCCGCAGAGTACTGCGGCTAGGAAGCTGAGAGGGCCAGGGCTTGTGGGGCTGTAGAAGGGCTGCCTAGGGAAGGTGAGGGCCAGCAAGAGCTTTCAGGGCTAGCCCCTTTGGTGTGGGAGCAGTGGCTGGACGTTTCCGATTTGGGAGTTGGGCTCTGGTTGTGTTGAGAAGGAACGTCCGCAGAGTACTGCGGCTAGGAAGCTGAGAGGGCCAGTGCTTGTGGGGCTGTGGAAGGGCTGCCTAGGGAAGGTGAGGGCCAGCAAGAGCTTTCAGGGCTAGCCCCTTTGGTGTGGGAGCAGTGGCTGGACGTTTCCGATTTGGGAGCTGGGCTCTGGCTGTGCCGGGAAGGAACGTCCGCAGAGTACTGCGGCTAGGAAGCTGAGAGGGCCAGGGCTTGTGGGGCTGTGGAAGGGCTGCCTAGGGAAGGTGAGGGCCAGCAAGAGCTTTCAGGGCTAGCCCCTTTGGTGTGGGAGCAGTGGCTGGACGTTTCCGATTTGGGAGCTGGGCTCTGGCTGTGCCGGGAAGGAACGTCCGCAGAGTTTCGTGGCTAGGAAGCTGAGAGGGCCAGGGCTTGTGGGGCTGTGGAAGGGCTGCCTAGGGAAGGTGAGGGCCAGCAAGAGCTTTCAGGGCTAGCCCCTTTGGTGTGGGAGCAGTGGCTGGATGTTTCCGATTTGGGAGCTGGGCTCTGGCTGTGCCGGGAAGGAACGTCCCCACACTGCTGTGGCTAGGAAGCTCAGAGGGCCAGTGCTTGTGGGGCTGTGGAAGGGCTGCCTAGGGAAGGTGAGGGCCAGCAAGAGCTTTCAGGGCTAGCCCCTTTCGTGTGGGAGCAGTGGCTGGACGTTTCCGATTTGGGAGCTGGGCTCTGGCTGTGCCGGGAAGGAAGGTCCGCAGAGTACTGCGTCTAGGAAGCTGAGAGGGCCAGGGCTTGTGGGGCTGTGGAAGGGCTGCCTAGGGAAGGTGAGGGCCAGCAAGAGCTTTCAGGGCTAGCCCCTTTGGTGTGGGAGCAGTGGCTGGACGTTTCCGATTTGGGAGGTGGGCTCTGGCTGTGCTGAGAAGGAACGTCCGCAGAGTACTGCGGCTAGGAAGCTGAGAGGGCCAGGGCTTGTGGGGCTGTGGAAGGGCTGCCTAGGGAAGGTGAGGGCCAGCAAGAGCTTTCAGGGCTAGCCCCTTTGGTGTGGGAGCAGTGGCTGGACGTTTCCGATTTGGGAGCTGGGCTCTGGCTGTGCCGGGAAGGAACGTCCGCAGAGTACTGCGGCTAGGAAGCTGAGAGGGCCAGGGCTTGTGGGGCTGTGGAAGGGCTGCCTAGGGAAGGTGAGGGCCAGCAAGAGCTTTCAGGGCTAGCCCCTTTGGTGTGGGAGCAGTGGCTGGACGTTTCCGATTTGGGAGCTGGGCTGTGGCTGTGCTGAGAAGGAACGTCCGCAGAGTACTGCGGCTAGGAAGCTGAGAGGGCCAGGGCTTGTGGGGCTGTGGAAGGGCTGCCTAGGGAAGGTGAGGGCCAGCAAGAGCTTTCAGGGCTAGCCCCTTTGGTGTGGGAGCAGTGGCTGGACGTTTCCGATTTGGGAGCTGGGCTCTGGCTGTGCCGGGAAGGAACGTCCCCACACTTCTGTCGCTAGGAAGCTGAGAGGGCCAGGGCTTGTGGGGCTGTGGAAGGGCTGCCTAGGGAAGGTGAGGGCCAGCAAGAACTTTCAGGGCTAGCCCCTTTCGTGTGGGAGCAGTGGCTGGACGTTTCCGATTTGGGAGCTGGGCTGTGGCTGTGCTGAGAAGGAACGTCCGAAGAGTACTGCGGCTAGGAAGCTGAGAGGGCCAGGGCTTGTGGGGCTGTGGAAGGGCTGCCTAGGGAAGGTGAGGGCCAGCAAGAGCTTTCAGGGCTAGCCCCTTTGGTGTGGGAGCAGTGGCTGGACGTTTCCGATTTGGGAGCTGGGCTCTGGTTGTGTTGAGAAGGAACGTCCGCAGAGTACTGCAGCTAGGAAGCTGAGAGGGCCAGTGCTTGTGGGGCTGTGGAAGGGCTGCCTAGGGAAGGTGAGGGCCAGCAAGAGCTTTCAGGGCTAGCCCCTTTGGTGTGGGAGCAGTGGCTGGACGTTTCCGATTTGGGAGCTGGGCTCTGGCTGTGCCGGGAAGGAACGTCCGCAGAGTACTGCGGCTAGGAAGCTGAGAGGGCCAGGGCTTGTGGGGCTGTGGAAGGGCTGCCTAGGGAAGGTGAGGGCCAGCAAGAGCTTTCAGGGCTAGCCCCTTTGGTGTGGGAGCAGTGGCTGGATGTTTCCGATTTGGGAGCTGGGCTCTGGCTGTGCTGAGAAGGAACGTCCGCAGAGTACTGCGGCTAGGAAGCTGAGAGGGCCAGGGCTTGTGGGGCTGTGGAAGGGCTGCCTAGGGAAGGTGAGGGCCAGCAAGAGCTTTCAGGGCTAGCCCCTTTCGTGTGGGAGCAGTGGCTGGACGTTTCCGATTTGGGAGCTGGGCTCTGGCTGTGCCGGGAAGGAACGTCCGCAGAGTTTCGTGGCTAGGAAGCTGAGAGGGCCAGGGCTTGTGGGGCTGTGGAAGGGCTGCCTAGGGAAGGTGAGGGCCAGCAAGAGCTTTCAGGGCTAGCCCCTTTGGTGTGGGAGCAGTGGCTGGACGTTTCCGATTTGGGAGGTGGGCTCTGGCTGTGCTGAGAAGGAACGTCCGCAGAGTACTGCGGCTAGGAAGCTGAGAGGGCCAGGGCTTGTGGGGCTGTGGAAGGGCTGCCTAGGGAAGGTGAGGGCCAGCAAGAGCTTTCAGGGCTAGCCCCTTTGGTGTGGGAGCAGTGGCTGGATGTTTCCGATTTGGGAGCTGGGCTCTGGCTGTGCCGGGAAGGAACGTCCCCACACTGCTGTGGCTAGGAAGCTCAGAGGGCCAGTGCTTGTGGGGCTGTGGAAGGGCTGCCTAGGGAAGGTGAGGGCCAGCAAGAGCTTTCAGGGCTAGCCCCTTTGGTGTGGGAGCAGTGGCTGGACGTTTCCGATTTGGGAGGTGGGCTCTGGCTGTGCTGAGAAGGAACGTCCGCAGAGTACTGCGGCTAGGAAGCTGAGAGGGCCAGGGCTTGTGGGGCTGTGGAAGGGCTGCCTAGGGAAGGTGAGGGCCAGCAAGAGCTTTCAGGGCTAGCCCCTTTGGTGTGGGAGCAGTGGCTGGACGTTTCCGATTTGGGAGCTGGGCTCTGGCTGTGCCGGGAAGGAACGTCCGCAGAGTACTGCGGCTAGGAAGCTGAGAGGGCCAGGGCTTGTGGGGCTGTGGAAGGGCTGCCTAGGGAAGGTGAGGGCCAGCAAGAGCTTTCAGGGCTAGCCCCTTTGGTGTGGGAGCAGTGGCTGGACGTTTCCGATTTGGGAGGTGGGCTCTGGCTGTGCTGAGAAGGAACGTCCGCAGAGTACTGCGGCTAGGAAGCTGAGAGGGCCAGGGCTTGTGGGGCTGTAGAAGGGCTGCCTAGGGAAGGTGAGGGCCAGCAAGAGCTTTCAGGGCTAGCCCCTTTGGTGTGGGAGCAGTGGCTGGACGTTTCCGATTTGGGAGCTGGGCTGTGGCTGTGCTGAGAAGGAACGTCCGCAGAGTACTGCGGCTAGGAAGCTGAGAGGGCCAGGGCTTGTGGGGCTGTGGAAGGGCTGCCTAGGGAAGGTGAGGGCCAGCAAGAGCTTTCAGGGCTAGCCCCTTTGGTGTGGGAGCAGTGGCTGGACGTTTCCGATTTGGGAGCTGGGCTGTGGCTGTGCTGAGAAGGAACGTCCGAAGAGTACTGCGGCTAGGAAGCTGAGAGGGCCAGGGCTTGTGGGGCTGTGGAAGGGCTGCCTAGGGAAGGTGAGGGCCAGCAAGAGCTTTCAGGGCTAGCCCCTTTGGTGTGGGAGCAGTGGCTGGACGTTTCCGATTTGGGAGGTGGGCTCTGGCTGTGCCGGGAAGGAACGTCCGCAGAGTACTGCGGCTAGGAAGCTGAGAGGGCCAGGGCTTGTGGGGCTGTGGAAGGGCTGCCTAGGGAAGGTGAGGGCCAGCAAGAGCTTTCAGGGCTAGCCCCTTTGGTGTGGGAGCAGTGGCTGGACGTTTCCGATTTGGGAGCTGGGCTCTGGCTGTGCTGAGAAGGAACGTCCGCAGAGTACTGCGGCTAGGAAGCTGAGAGGGCCAGGGCTTGTGGGGCTGTGGAAGGGCTGCCTAGGGAAGGTGAGGGCCAGCAAGAGCTTTCAGGGCTAGCCCCTTTCGTGTGGGAGCAGTGGCTGGACGTTTCCGATTTGGGAGCTGGGCTCTGGCTGTGCCGGGAAGGAACGTCCGCAGAGTTTCGTGGCTAGGAAGCTGAGAGGGCCAGGGCTTGTGGGGCTGTGGAAGGGCTGCCTAGGGAAGGTGAGGGCCAGCAAGAGCTTTCAGGGCTAGCCCCTTTGGTGTGGGAGCAGTGGCTGGATGTTTCCGATTTGGGAGCTGGGCTCTGGCTGTGCCGGGAAGGAACGTCCCCACACTGCTGTGGCTAGGAAGCTCAGAGGGCCAGGGCTTGTGGGGCTGTGGAAGGGCTGCCTAGGGAAGGTGAGGGCCAGCAAGAGCTTTCAGGGCTAGCCCCTTTGGTGTGGGAGCAGTGGCTGGACGTTTCCGATTTGGGAGGTGGGCTCTGGCTGTGCTGAGAAGGAACGTCCGCAGAGTACTGCGGCTAGGAAGCTGAGAGGGCCAGGGCTTGTGGGGCTGTGGAAGGGCTGCCTAGGGAAGGTGAGGGCCAGCAAGAGCTTTCAGGGCTAGCCCCTTTGGTGTGGGAGCAGTGGCTGGACGTTTCCGATTTGGGAGGTGGGCTCTGGCTGTGCTGAGAAGGAACGTCCGCAGAGTACTGCGGCTAGGAAGCTGAGAGGGCCAGGGCTTGTGGGGCTGTGGAAGGGCTGCCTAGGGAAGGTGAGGGCCAGCAAGAGCTTTCAGGGCTAGCCCCTTTGGTGTGGGAGCAGTGGCTGGACGTTTCCGATTTGGGAGCTGGGCTCTGGTTGTGTTGAGAAGGAACGTCCGCAGAGTACTGCGGCTAGGAAGCTGAGAGGGCCAGGGCTTGTGGGGCTGTAGAAGGGCTGCCTAGGGAAGGTGAGGGCCAGCAAGAGCTTTCAGGGCTAGCCCCTTTGGTGTGGGAGCAGTGGCTGGACGTTTCCGATTTGGGAGGTGGGCTCTGGCTGTGCTGAGAAGGAACGTCCGCAGAGTACTGCGGCTAGGAAGCTGAGAGGGCCAGGGCTTGTGGGGCTGTGGAAGGGCTGCCTAGGGAAGGTGAGGGCCAGCAAGAGCTTTCAGGGCTAGCCCCTTTGGTGTGGGAGCAGTGGCTGGACGTTTCCGATTTGGGAGCTGGGCTCTGGTTGTGTTGAGAAGGAACGTCCGCAGAGTACTGCGGCTAGGAAGCTGAGAGGGCCAGGGCTTGTGGGGATGTGGAAGGGCTGCCTAGGGAAGGTGAGGGCCAGCAAGAACTTTCAGGGCTAGCCCCTTTGGTGTGGGAGCAGTGGCTGGACGTTTCTGATTTGGGAGCTGGGCTCTGGTTGTGTTGAGAAGGAACGTCCGCAGAGTACTGCGGCTAGGAAGCTGAGAGGGCCAGTGCTTGTGGGGCTGTGGAAGGGCTGCCTAGGGAAGGTGAGGGCCAGCAAGAGCTTTCAGGGCTAGCCCCTTTGGTGTGGGAGCAGTGGCTGGACGTTTCCGATTTGGGAGCTGGGCTCTGGCTGTGCCGGGAAGGAACGTCCGCAGAGTACTGCGGCTAGGAAGCTGAGAGGGCCAGGGCTTGTGGGGCTGTGGAAGGGCTGCCTAGGGAAGGTGAGGGCCAGCAAGAGCTTTCAGGGCTAGCCCCTTTGGTGTGGGAGCAGTGGCTGGACGTTTCCGATTTGGGAGCTGGGCTCTGGCTGTGCTGAGAAGGAACGTCCGCAGAGTACTGCGGCTAGGAAGCTGAGAGGGCCAGGGCTTGTGGGGCTGTGGAAGGGCTGCCTAGGGAAGGTGAGGGCCAGCAAGAGCTTTCAGGGCTAGCCCCTTTGGTGTGGGAGCAGTGGCTGGACGTTTCCGATTTGGGAGGTGGGCTCTGGCTGTGCCGGGAAGGAACGTCCGCAGAGTTTCGTGGCTAGGAAGCTGAGAGGGCCAGGGCTTGTGGGGCTGTGGAAGGGCTGCCTAGGGAAGGTGAGGGCCAGCAAGAGCTTTCAGGGCTAGCCCCTTTGGTGTGGGAGCAGTGGCTGGATGTTTCCGATTTGGGAGCTGGGCTCTGGCTGTGCCAGGAAGGAACGTCCCCACACTGCTGTGGCTAGGAAGCTGAGAGGGCCAGTGCTTGTGGGGCTGTGGAAGGGCTGCCTAGGGAAGGTGAGGGCCAGCAAGAGCTTTCAGGGCTAGCCCCTTTGGTGTGGGAGCAGTGGCTGGACGTTTCCGATTTGGGAGGTGGGCTCTGGCTGTGCTGAGAAGGAACGTCTGCAGAGTACTGCGGCTAGGAAGCTGAGAGGGCCAGGGCTTGTGGGGCTGTGGAAGGGCTGCCTAGGGAAGGTGAGGGCCAGCAAGAGCTTTCAGGGCTAGCCCCTTTGGTGTGGGAGCAGTGGCTGGACGTTTCCGATTTGGGAGCTGGGCTCTGGCTGTGCCGGGAAGGAACGTCCCCACACTTCTGTCGCTAGGAAGCTGAGAGGGCCAGGGCTTGTGGGGCTGTGGAAGGGCTGCCTAGGGAAGGTGAGGGCCAGCAAGAGCTTTCAGGGCTAGCCCCTTTGGTGTGGGAGCAGTGGCTGGACGTTTCTGATTTGGGTGCTGGGCTCTGGTTGTGTTGAGAAGGAACGTCCGCAGAGTACTGCGGCTAGGAAGCTGAGAGGGCCAGTGCTTGTGGGGCTGTGGAAGGGCTGCCTAGGGAAGGTGAGGGCCAGCAAGAGCTTTCAGGGCTAGCCCCTTTGGTGTGGGAGCAGTGGCTGGACGTTTCCGATTTGGGAGCTGGGCTCTGGCTGTGCCGGGAAGGAACGTCCGCAGAGTACTGCGGCTAGGAAGCTGAGAGGGCCAGGGCTTGTGGGGCTGTGGAAGGGCTGCCTAGGGAAGGTGAGGGCCAGCAAGAGCTTTCAGGGCTAGCCCCTTTGGTGTGGGAGCAGTGGCTGGACGTTTCCGATTTGGGAGCTGGGCTCTGGCTGTGCTGAGAAGGAACGTCCGCAGAGTACTGCGGCTAGGAAGCTGAGAGGGCCAGGGCTTGTGGGGCTGTGGAAGGGCTGCCTAGGGAAGGTGAGGGCCAGCAAGAGCTTTCAGGGCTAGCCCCTTTGGTGTGGGAGCAGTGGCTGGACGTTTCCGATTTGGGAGCTGGGCTCTGGCTGTGCCGGGAAGGAACGTCCGCAGAGTTTCGTGGCTAGGAAGCTGAGAGGGCCAGGGCTTGTGGGGCTGTGGAAGGGCTGCCTAGGGAAGGTGAGGGCCAGCAAGAGCTTTCAGGGCTAGCCCCTTTCGTGTGGGAGCAGTGGCTGGATGTTTCCGATTTGGGAGCTGGGCTCTGGCTGTGCCAGGAAGGAACGTCCCCACACTGCTGTGGCTAGGAAGCTGAGAGGGCCAGTGCTTGTGGGGCTGTGGAAGGGCTGCCTAGGGAAGGTGAGGGCCAGCAAGAGCTTTCAGGGCTAGCCCCTTTGGTGTGGGAGCAGTGGCTGGACGTTTCCGATTTGGGAGGTGGGCTCTGGCTGTGCTGAGAAGGAACGTCTGCAGAGTACTGCGGCTAGGAAGCTGAGAGGGCCAGGGCTTGTGGGGCTGTGGAAGGGCTGCCTAGGGAAGGTGAGGGCCAGCAAGAGCTTTCAGGGCTAGCCCCTTTGGTGTGGGAGCAGTGGCTGGACGTTTCCGATTTGGGAGCTGGGCTCTGGCTGTGCCGGGAAGGAACGTCCCCACACTTCTGTCGCTAGGAAGCTGAGAGGGCCAGGGCTTGTGGGGCTGTGGAAGGGCTGCCTAGGGAAGGTGAGGGCCAGCAAGAGCTTTCAGGGCTAGCCCCTTTGGTGTGGGAGCAGTGGCTGGACGTTTCTGATTTGGGTGCTGGGCTCTGGTTGTGTTGAGAAGGAACGTCCGCAGAGTACTGCGGCTAGGAAGCTGAGAGGGCCAGTGCTTGTGGGGCTGTGGAAGGGCTGCCTAGGGAAGGTGAGGGCCAGCAAGAGCTTTCAGGGCTAGCCCCTTTGGTGTGGGAGCAGTGGCTGGACGTTTCCGATTTGGGAGCTGGGCTCTGGCTGTGCCGGGAAGGAACGTCCGCAGAGTACTGCGGCTAGGAAGCTGAGAGGGCCAGGGCTTGTGGGGCTGTGGAAGGGCTGCCTAGGGAAGGTGAGGGCCAGCAAGAGCTTTCAGGGCTAGCCCCTTTGGTGTGGGAGCAGTGGCTGGACGTTTCCGATTTGGGAGCTGGGCTCTGGCTGTGCTGAGAAGGAACGTCCGCAGAGTACTGCGGCTAGGAAGCTGAGAGGGCCAGGGCTTGTGGGGCTGTGGAAGGGCTGCCTAGGGAAGGTGAGGGCCAGCAAGAGCTTTCAGGGCTAGCCCCTTTGGTGTGGGAGCAGTGGCTGGACGTTTCCGATTTGGGAGCTGGGCTCTGGCTGTGCCGGGAAGGAACGTCCGCAGAGTTTCGTGGCTAGGAAGCTGAGAGGGCCAGGGCTTGTGGGGCTGTGGAAGGGCTGCCTAGGGAAGGTGAGGGCCAGCAAGAGCTTTCAGGGCTAGCCCCTTTCGTGTGGGAGCAGTGGCTGGATGTTTCCGATTTGGGAGCTGGGCTCTGGCTGTGCCAGGAAGGAACGTCCCCACACTGCTGTGGCTAGGAAGCTGAGAGGGCCAGTGCTTGTGGGGCTGTGGAAGGGCTGCCTAGGGAAGGTGAGGGCCAGCAAGAGCTTTCAGGGCTAGCCCCTTTGGTGTGGGAGCAGTGGCTGGACGTTTCCGATTTGGGAGCTGGGCTCTGGCTGTGCTGAGAAGGAACGTCCGCAGAGTACTGCGGCTAGGAAGCTGAGAGGGCCAGGGCTTGTGGGGCTGTGGAAGGGCTGCCTAGGGAAGGTGAGGGCCAGCAAGAGCTTTCAGGGCTAGCCCCTTTGGTGTGGGAGCAGTGGCTGGACGTTTCCGATTTGGGAGCTGGGCTCTGGCTGTGCTGAGAAGGAACGTCCGCAGAGTACTGCGGCTAGGAAGCTGAGAGGGCCAGGGCTTGTGGGGCTGTGGAAGGGCTGCCTAGGGAAGGGGATGGCCAGCAAGAGCTTTCAGGGCTAGCCCCTTTCGTGTGGGAGCAGTGGCTGGACGTTTCCGATTTGGGAGCTGGGCTCTGGTTGTGTTGAGAAGGAACGTCCGCAGAGTACTGCGGCTAGGAAGCTGAGAGGGCCAGGGCTTGTGGGGCTGTGGAAGGGCTGCCTAGGGAAGGTGAGGGCCAGCAAGAGCTTTCAGGGCTAGCCCCTTTGGTGTGGGAGCAGTGGCTGGACGTTTCCGATTTGGGAGGTGGGCTCTGGCTGTGCTGAGAAGGAACGTCCGCAGAGTACTGCGGCTAGGAAGCTGAGAGGGCCAGGGCTTGTGGGGATGTGGAAGGGCTGCCTAGGGAAGGTGAGGGCCAGCAAGAGCTTTCAGGGCTAGCCCCTTTGGTGTGGGAGCAGTGGCTGGACGTTTCCGATTTGGGAGGTGGGCTCTGGCTGTGCTGAGAAGGAACGTCCGCAGAGTACTGCGGCTAGGAAGCTGAGAGGGCCAGGGCTTGTGGGGCTGTGGAAGGGCTGCCTAGGGAAGGTGAGGGCCAGCAAGAGCTTTCAGGGCTAGCCCCTTTGGTGTGGGAGCAGTGGCTGGACGTTTCCGATTTGGGAGCTGGGCTCTGGCTGTGCCGGGAAGGAACGTCCGCAGAGTACTGCGGCTAGGAAGCTGAGAGGGCCAGGGCTTGTGGGGCTGTGGAAGGGCTGCCTAGGGAAGGTGAGGGCCAGCAAGAGCTTTCAGGGCTAGCCCCTTTCGTGTGGGAGCAGTGGCTGGACGTTTCCGATTTGGGAGGTGGGCTCTGGCTGTGCTGAGAAGGAACGTCCGCAGAGTACTGCGGCTAGGAAGCTGAGAGGGCCAGGGCTTGTGGGGCTGTGGAAGGGCTGCCTAGGGAAGGTGAGGGCCAGCAAGGGCTTTCAGGGCTAGCCCCTTTCGTGTGGGAGCAGTGGCTGGACGTTTCCGATTTGGGAGGTCGGCTCTGGCTGTGCTGAGAAGGAACGTCCGCAGAGTACTGCGGCTAGGAAGCTGAGAGGGCCAGGGCTTGTGGGGCTGTAGAAGGGCTGCCTAGGGAAGGTGAGGGCCAGCAAGAGCTTTCAGGGCTAGCCCCTTTGGTGTGGGAGCAGTGGCTGGACGTTTCCGATTTGGGAGCTGGGCTCTGGTTGTATTGAGAAGGAACGTCCGCAGAGTACTGCGGCTAGGAAGCTGAGAGGGCCAGGGCTTGTGGGGCTGTGGAAGGGCTGCCTAGGGAAGGGGATGGCCAGCAAGAGCTTTCAGGGCTAGCCCCTTTGGTGTGGGAGCAGTGGCTGGACGTTTCCGATTTGGGAGCTGGGCTCTGGTTGTGTTGAGAAGGAACGTCCGCAGAGTACTGCGGCTAGGAAGCTGAGAGGGCCAGGGCTTGTGGGGCTGTGGAAGGGCTGCCTAGGGAAGGTGAGGGCCAGCAAGAGCTTTCAGGGCTAGCCCCTTTGGTGTGGGAGCAGTGGCTGGACGTTTCCGATTTGGGAGGTGGGCTCTGGCTGTGCTGAGAAGGAACGTCCGCAGAGTACTGCGGCTAGGAAGCTGAGAGGGCCAGGGCTTGTGGGGCTGTGGAAGGGCTGCCTAGGGAAGGTGAGGGCCAGCAAGAGCTTTCAGGGCTAGCCCCTTTCGTGTGGGAGCAGTGGCTGGACGTTTCCGATTTGGGAGCTGGGCTCTGGCTGTGCTGAGAAGGAACGTCCGCAGAGTACTGCGGCTAGGAAGCTGAGAGGGCCAGTGCTTGTGGGGCTGTGGAAGGGCTGCCTAGGGAAGGTGAGGGCCAGCAAGAGCTTTCAGGGCTAGCCCCTTTGGTGTGGGAGCAGTGGCTGGACGTTTCCGATTTGGGAGCTGGGCTCTGGTTGTGTTGAGAAGGAACGTCCGCAGAGTACTGCGGCTAGGAAGCTGAGAGGGCCAGGGCTTGTGGGGCTGTGGAAGGGCTGCCTAGGGAAGGTGAGGGCCAGCAAGAGCTTTCAGGGCTAGCCCCTTTGGTGTGGGAGCAGTGGCTGGACGTTTCCGATTTGGGAGCTGGGCTCTGGTTGTGTTGAGAAGGAACGTCCGCAGAGTACTGCGGCTAGGAAGCTGAGAGGGCCAGGGCTTGTGGGGCTGTAGAAGGGCTGCCTAGGGAAGGTGAGGGCCAGCAAGAGCTTTCAGGGCTAGCCCCTTTGGTGTGGGAGCAGTGGCTGGACGTTTCCGATTTGGGAGCTGGGCTCTGGCTGTGCTGAGAAGGAACGTCCGCAGAGTACTGCGGCTAGGAAGCTGAGAGGGCCAGGGCTTGTGGGGCTGTGGAAGGGCTGCCTAGGGAAGGTGAGGGCCAGCAAGAGCTTTCAGGGCTAGCCCCTTTCGTGTGGGAGCAGTGGCTGGACGTTTCCGATTTGGGAGCTGGGCTCTGGCTGTGCTGAGAAGGAACGTCCGCAGAGTACTGCGGCTAGGAAGCTGAGAGGGCCAGGGCTTGTGGGGCTGTGGAAGGGCTGCCTAGGGAAGGTGAGGGCCAGCAAGAGCTTTCAGGGCTAGCCCCTTTGGTGTGGGAGCAGTGGCTGGACGTTTCCGATTTGGGAGCTGGGCTCTGGCTGTGCCGGGAAGGAACGTCCGCAGAGTACTGCGGCTAGGAAGCTGAGAGGGCCAGGGCTTGTGGGGATGTGGAAGGGCTGCCTAGGGAAGGTGAGGGCCAGCAAGAACTTTCAGGGCTAGCCCCTTTGGTGTGGGAGCAGTGGCTGGACGTTTCTGATTTGGGAGCTGGGCTCTGGTTGTGTTGAGAAGGAACGTCCGCAGAGTACTGCGGCTAGGAAGCTGAGAGGGCCAGTGCTTGTGGGGCTGTGGAAGGGCTGCCTAGGGAAGGTGAGGGCCAGCAAGAGCTTTCAGGGCTAGCCCCTTTGGTGTGGGAGCAGTGGCTGGACGTTTCCGATTTGGGAGCTGGGCTCTGGCTGTGCCGGGAAGGAACGTCCGCAGAGTACTGCGGCTAGGAAGCTGAGAGGGCCAGGGCTTGTGGGGCTGTGGAAGGGCTGCCTAGGGAAGGTGAGGGCCAGCAAGAGCTTTCAGGGCTAGCCCCTTTGGTGTGGGAGCAGTGGCTGGACGTTTCCGATTTGGGAGCTGGGCTCTGGCTGTGCTGAGAAGGAACGTCCGCAGAGTACTGCGGCTAGGAAGCTGAGAGGGCCAGGGCTTGTGGGGCTGTGGAAGGGCTGCCTAGGGAAGGTGAGGGCCAGCAAGAGCTTTCAGGGCTAGCCCCTTTGGTGTGGGAGCAGTGGCTGGACGTTTCCGATTTGGGAGGTGGGCTCTGGCTGTGCCGGGAAGGAACGTCCGCAGAGTTTCGTGGCTAGGAAGCTGAGAGGGCCAGGGCTTGTGGGGCTGTGGAAGGGCTGCCTAGGGAAGGTGAGGGCCAGCAAGAGCTTTCAGGGCTAGCCCCTTTGGTGTGGGAGCAGTGGCTGGATGTTTCCGATTTGGGAGCTGGGCTCTGGCTGTGCCAGGAAGGAACGTCCCCACACTGCTGTGGCTAGGAAGCTGAGAGGGCCAGTGCTTGTGGGGCTGTGGAAGGGCTGCCTAGGGAAGGTGAGGGCCAGCAAGAGCTTTCAGGGCTAGCCCCTTTGGTGTGGGAGCAGTGGCTGGACGTTTCCGATTTGGGAGGTGGGCTCTGGCTGTGCTGAGAAGGAACGTCTGCAGAGTACTGCGGCTAGGAAGCTGAGAGGGCCAGGGCTTGTGGGGCTGTGGAAGGGCTGCCTAGGGAAGGTGAGGGCCAGCAAGAGCTTTCAGGGCTAGCCCCTTTGGTGTGGGAGCAGTGGCTGGACGTTTCCGATTTGGGAGCTGGGCTCTGGCTGTGCCGGGAAGGAACGTCCCCACACTTCTGTCGCTAGGAAGCTGAGAGGGCCAGGGCTTGTGGGGCTGTGGAAGGGCTGCCTAGGGAAGGTGAGGGCCAGCAAGAGCTTTCAGGGCTAGCCCCTTTGGTGTGGGAGCAGTGGCTGGACGTTTCTGATTTGGGTGCTGGGCTCTGGTTGTGTTGAGAAGGAACGTCCGCAGAGTACTGCGGCTAGGAAGCTGAGAGGGCCAGTGCTTGTGGGGCTGTGGAAGGGCTGCCTAGGGAAGGTGAGGGCCAGCAAGAGCTTTCAGGGCTAGCCCCTTTGGTGTGGGAGCAGTGGCTGGACGTTTCCGATTTGGGAGCTGGGCTCTGGCTGTGCCGGGAAGGAACGTCCGCAGAGTACTGCGGCTAGGAAGCTGAGAGGGCCAGGGCTTGTGGGGCTGTGGAAGGGCTGCCTAGGGAAGGTGAGGGCCAGCAAGAGCTTTCAGGGCTAGCCCCTTTGGTGTGGGAGCAGTGGCTGGACGTTTCCGATTTGGGAGCTGGGCTCTGGCTGTGCTGAGAAGGAACGTCCGCAGAGTACTGCGGCTAGGAAGCTGAGAGGGCCAGGGCTTGTGGGGCTGTGGAAGGGCTGCCTAGGGAAGGTGAGGGCCAGCAAGAGCTTTCAGGGCTAGCCCCTTTGGTGTGGGAGCAGTGGCTGGACGTTTCCGATTTGGGAGCTGGGCTCTGGCTGTGCCGGGAAGGAACGTCCGCAGAGTTTCGTGGCTAGGAAGCTGAGAGGGCCAGGGCTTGTGGGGCTGTGGAAGGGCTGCCTAGGGAAGGTGAGGGCCAGCAAGAGCTTTCAGGGCTAGCCCCTTTCGTGTGGGAGCAGTGGCTGGATGTTTCCGATTTGGGAGCTGGGCTCTGGCTGTGCCAGGAAGGAACGTCCCCACACTGCTGTGGCTAGGAAGCTGAGAGGGCCAGTGCTTGTGGGGCTGTGGAAGGGCTGCCTAGGGAAGGTGAGGGCCAGCAAGAGCTTTCAGGGCTAGCCCCTTTGGTGTGGGAGCAGTGGCTGGACGTTTCCGATTTGGGAGGTGGGCTCTGGCTGTGCTGAGAAGGAACGTCTGCAGAGTACTGCGGCTAGGAAGCTGAGAGGGCCAGGGCTTGTGGGGCTGTGGAAGGGCTGCCTAGGGAAGGTGAGGGCCAGCAAGAGCTTTCAGGGCTAGCCCCTTTGGTGTGGGAGCAGTGGCTGGACGTTTCCGATTTGGGAGCTGGGCTCTGGCTGTGCCGGGAAGGAACGTCCCCACACTTCTGTCGCTAGGAAGCTGAGAGGGCCAGGGCTTGTGGGGCTGTGGAAGGGCTGCCTAGGGAAGGTGAGGGCCAGCAAGAGCTTTCAGGGCTAGCCCCTTTGGTGTGGGAGCAGTGGCTGGACGTTTCTGATTTGGGTGCTGGGCTCTGGTTGTGTTGAGAAGGAACGTCCGCAGAGTACTGCGGCTAGGAAGCTGAGAGGGCCAGTGCTTGTGGGGCTGTGGAAGGGCTGCCTAGGGAAGGTGAGGGCCAGCAAGAGCTTTCAGGGCTAGCCCCTTTGGTGTGGGAGCAGTGGCTGGACGTTTCCGATTTGGGAGCTGGGCTCTGGCTGTGCCGGGAAGGAACGTCCGCAGAGTACTGCGGCTAGGAAGCTGAGAGGGCCAGGGCTTGTGGGGCTGTGGAAGGGCTGCCTAGGGAAGGTGAGGGCCAGCAAGAGCTTTCAGGGCTAGCCCCTTTGGTGTGGGAGCAGTGGCTGGACGTTTCCGATTTGGGAGCTGGGCTCTGGCTGTGCTGAGAAGGAACGTCCGCAGAGTACTGCGGCTAGGAAGCTGAGAGGGCCAGGGCTTGTGGGGCTGTGGAAGGGCTGCCTAGGGAAGGTGAGGGCCAGCAAGAGCTTTCAGGGCTAGCCCCTTTGGTGTGGGAGCAGTGGCTGGACGTTTCCGATTTGGGAGCTGGGCTCTGGCTGTGCCGGGAAGGAACGTCCGCAGAGTTTCGTGGCTAGGAAGCTGAGAGGGCCAGGGCTTGTGGGGCTGTGGAAGGGCTGCCTAGGGAAGGTGAGGGCCAGCAAGAGCTTTCAGGGCTAGCCCCTTTCGTGTGGGAGCAGTGGCTGGATGTTTCCGATTTGGGAGCTGGGCTCTGGCTGTGCCAGGAAGGAACGTCCCCACACTGCTGTGGCTAGGAAGCTGAGAGGGCCAGTGCTTGTGGGGCTGTGGAAGGGCTGCCTAGGGAAGGTGAGGGCCAGCAAGAGCTTTCAGGGCTAGCCCCTTTGGTGTGGGAGCAGTGGCTGGACGTTTCCGATTTGGGAGCTGGGCTCTGGCTGTGCTGAGAAGGAACGTCCGCAGAGTACTGCGGCTAGGAAGCTGAGAGGGCCAGGGCTTGTGGGGCTGTGGAAGGGCTGCCTAGGGAAGGTGAGGGCCAGCAAGAGCTTTCAGGGCTAGCCCCTTTGGTGTGGGAGCAGTGGCTGGACGTTTCCGATTTGGGAGCTGGGCTCTGGCTGTGCTGAGAAGGAACGTCCGCAGAGTACTGCGGCTAGGAAGCTGAGAGGGCCAGGGCTTGTGGGGCTGTGGAAGGGCTGCCTAGGGAAGGGGATGGCCAGCAAGAGCTTTCAGGGCTAGCCCCTTTCGTGTGGGAGCAGTGGCTGGACGTTTCCGATTTGGGAGCTGGGCTCTGGTTGTGTTGAGAAGGAACGTCCGCAGAGTACTGCGGCTAGGAAGCTGAGAGGGCCAGGGCTTGTGGGGCTGTGGAAGGGCTGCCTAGGGAAGGTGAGGGCCAGCAAGAGCTTTCAGGGCTAGCCCCTTTGGTGTGGGAGCAGTGGCTGGACGTTTCCGATTTGGGAGGTGGGCTCTGGCTGTGCTGAGAAGGAACGTCCGCAGAGTACTGCGGCTAGGAAGCTGAGAGGGCCAGGGCTTGTGGGGATGTGGAAGGGCTGCCTAGGGAAGGTGAGGGCCAGCAAGAGCTTTCAGGGCTAGCCCCTTTGGTGTGGGAGCAGTGGCTGGACGTTTCCGATTTGGGAGGTGGGCTCTGGCTGTGCTGAGAAGGAACGTCCGCAGAGTACTGCGGCTAGGAAGCTGAGAGGGCCAGGGCTTGTGGGGCTGTGGAAGGGCTGCCTAGGGAAGGTGAGGGCCAGCAAGAGCTTTCAGGGCTAGCCCCTTTGGTGTGGGAGCAGTGGCTGGACGTTTCCGATTTGGGAGCTGGGCTCTGGCTGTGCCGGGAAGGAACGTCCGCAGAGTACTGCGGCTAGGAAGCTGAGAGGGCCAGGGCTTGTGGGGCTGTGGAAGGGCTGCCTAGGGAAGGTGAGGGCCAGCAAGAGCTTTCAGGGCTAGCCCCTTTCGTGTGGGAGCAGTGGCTGGACGTTTCCGATTTGGGAGGTGGGCTCTGGCTGTGCTGAGAAGGAACGTCCGCAGAGTACTGCGGCTAGGAAGCTGAGAGGGCCAGGGCTTGTGGGGCTGTGGAAGGGCTGCCTAGGGAAGGTGAGGGCCAGCAAGGGCTTTCAGGGCTAGCCCCTTTCGTGTGGGAGCAGTGGCTGGACGTTTCCGATTTGGGAGGTCGGCTCTGGCTGTGCTGAGAAGGAACGTCCGCAGAGTACTGCGGCTAGGAAGCTGAGAGGGCCAGGGCTTGTGGGGCTGTAGAAGGGCTGCCTAGGGAAGGTGAGGGCCAGCAAGAGCTTTCAGGGCTAGCCCCTTTGGTGTGGGAGCAGTGGCTGGACGTTTCCGATTTGGGAGCTGGGCTCTGGTTGTATTGAGAAGGAACGTCCGCAGAGTACTGCGGCTAGGAAGCTGAGAGGGCCAGGGCTTGTGGGGCTGTGGAAGGGCTGCCTAGGGAAGGGGATGGCCAGCAAGAGCTTTCAGGGCTAGCCCCTTTGGTGTGGGAGCAGTGGCTGGACGTTTCCGATTTGGGAGCTGGGCTCTGGTTGTGTTGAGAAGGAACGTCCGCAGAGTACTGCGGCTAGGAAGCTGAGAGGGCCAGGGCTTGTGGGGCTGTGGAAGGGCTGCCTAGGGAAGGTGAGGGCCAGCAAGAGCTTTCAGGGCTAGCCCCTTTGGTGTGGGAGCAGTGGCTGGACGTTTCCGATTTGGGAGGTGGGCTCTGGCTGTGCTGAGAAGGAACGTCCGCAGAGTACTGCGGCTAGGAAGCTGAGAGGGCCAGGGCTTGTGGGGCTGTGGAAGGGCTGCCTAGGGAAGGTGAGGGCCAGCAAGAGCTTTCAGGGCTAGCCCCTTTCGTGTGGGAGCAGTGGCTGGACGTTTCCGATTTGGGAGCTGGGCTCTGGCTGTGCTGAGAAGGAACGTCCGCAGAGTACTGCGGCTAGGAAGCTGAGAGGGCCAGTGCTTGTGGGGCTGTGGAAGGGCTGCCTAGGGAAGGTGAGGGCCAGCAAGAGCTTTCAGGGCTAGCCCCTTTGGTGTGGGAGCAGTGGCTGGACGTTTCCGATTTGGGAGCTGGGCTCTGGTTGTGTTGAGAAGGAACGTCCGCAGAGTACTGCGGCTAGGAAGCTGAGAGGGCCAGGGCTTGTGGGGCTGTGGAAGGGCTGCCTAGGGAAGGTGAGGGCCAGCAAGAGCTTTCAGGGCTAGCCCCTTTGGTGTGGGAGCAGTGGCTGGACGTTTCCGATTTGGGAGCTGGGCTCTGGTTGTGTTGAGAAGGAACGTCCGCAGAGTACTGCGGCTAGGAAGCTGAGAGGGCCAGGGCTTGTGGGGCTGTAGAAGGGCTGCCTAGGGAAGGTGAGGGCCAGCAAGAGCTTTCAGGGCTAGCCCCTTTGGTGTGGGAGCAGTGGCTGGACGTTTCCGATTTGGGAGCTGGGCTCTGGCTGTGCTGAGAAGGAACGTCCGCAGAGTACTGCGGCTAGGAAGCTGAGAGGGCCAGGGCTTGTGGGGCTGTGGAAGGGCTGCCTAGGGAAGGTGAGGGCCAGCAAGAGCTTTCAGGGCTAGCCCCTTTCGTGTGGGAGCAGTGGCTGGACGTTTCCGATTTGGGAGCTGGGCTCTGGCTGTGCTGAGAAGGAACGTCCGCAGAGTACTGCGGCTAGGAAGCTGAGAGGGCCAGGGCTTGTGGGGCTGTGGAAGGGCTGCCTAGGGAAGGTGAGGGCCAGCAAGAACTTTCAGGGCTAGCCCCTTTCGTGTGGGAGCAGTGGCTGGACGTTTCCGATTTGGGAGCTGGGCTGTGGCTGTGCTGAGAAGGAACGTCCGCAGAGTACTGCGGCTAGGAAGCTGAGAGGGCCAGGGCTTGTGGGGCTGTGGAAGGGCTGCCTAGGGAAGGTGAGGGCCAGCAAGAGATTTCAGGGCTAGCCCCTTTGGTGTGGGAGCAGTGGCTGGACGTTTCCGATTTGGGAGCTGGGCTCTGGTTGTGTTGAGAAGGAACGTCCGCAGAGTACTGCGGCTAGGAAGCTGAGAGGGCCAGGGCTTGTGGGGCTGTAGAAGGGCTGCCTAGGGAAGGTGAGGGCCAGCAAGAGCTTTCAGGGCTAGCCCCTTTGGTGTGGGAGCAGTGGCTGGACGTTTCCGATTTGGGAGGTGGGCTCTGGCTGTGCTGAGAAGGAACGTCCGCAGAGTACTGCGGCTAGGAAGCTGAGAGGGCCAGGGCTTGTGGGGCTGTGGAAGGGCTGCCTAGGGAAGGTGAGGGCCAGCAAGAGCTTTCAGGGCTAGCCCCTTTGGTGTGGGAGCAGTGGCTGGACGTTTCCGATTTGGGAGCTGGGCTCTGGTTGTGTTGAGAAGGAAGGTCCGCAGAGTACTGCGGCTAGGAAGCTGAGAGGGCCAGGGCTTGTGGGGCTGTGGAAGGGCTGCCTAGGGAAGGTGAGGGCCAGCAAGAGCTTTCAGGGCTAGCCCCTTTGGTGTGGGAGCAGTGGCTGGACGTTTCCGATTTGGGAGCTGGGCTCTGGCTGTGCTGAGAAGGAACGTCTGCAGAGTACTGCGGCTAGGAAGCTGAGAGGGCCAGGGCTTGTGGGGCTGTGGAAGGGCTGCCTAGGGAAGGTGAGGGCCAGCAAGAGCTTTCAGGGCTAGCCCCTTTGGTGTGGGAGCAGTGGCTGGACGTTTCCGATTTGGGAGCTGGGCTCTGGCTGTGCTGAGAAGGAACGTCCGCAGAGTACTGCGGCTAGGAAGCTGAGAGGGCCAGGGCTTGTGGGGCTGTGGAAGGGCTGCCTAGGGAAGGTGAGGGCCAGCAAGGGCTTTCAGGGCTAGCCCCTTTCGTGTGGGAGCAGTGGCTGGACGTTTCCGATTTGGGAGCTGGGCTCTGGCTGTGCTGAGAAGGAACGTCCGAAGAGTACTGCGGCTAGGAAGCTGAGAGGGCCAGGGCTTGTGGGGCTGTAGAAGGGCTGCCTAGGGAAGGTGAGGGCCAGCAAGAGCTTTCAGGGCTAGCCCCTTTGGTGTGGGAGCAGTGGCTGGACGTTTCCGATTTGGGAGGTGGGCTCTGGCTGTGCTGAGAAGGAACGTCCGCAGAGTACTGCGGCTAGGAAGCTGAGAGGGCCAGGGCTTGTGGGGCTGTGGAAGGGCTGCCTAGGGAAGGTGAGGGCCAGCAAGAGCTTTCAGGGCTAGCCCCTTTGGTGTGGGAGCAGTGGCTGGACGTTTCCGATTTGGGAGCTGGGCTCTGGCTGTGCTGAGAAGGAACGTCCGCAGAGTACTGCGGCTAGGAAGCTGAGAGGGCCAGGGCTTGTGGGGCTGTGGAAGGGCTGCCTAGGGAAGGTGAGGGCCAGCAAGGGCTTTCAGGGCTAGCCCCTTTCGTGTGGGAGCAGTGGCTGGACGTTTCCGATTTGGGAGCTGGGCTCTGGCTGTGCTGAGAAGGAACGTCCGAAGAGTACTGCGGCTAGGAAGCTGAGAGGGCCAGGGCTTGTGGGGCTGTAGAAGGGCTGCCTAGGGAAGGTGAGGGCCAGCAAGAGCTTTCAGGGCTAGCCCCTTTGGTGTGGGAGCAGTGGCTGGACGTTTCCGATTTGGGAGCTGGGCTCTGGTTGTATTGAGAAGGAACGTCCGCAGAGTACTGCGGCTAGGAAGCTGAGAGGGCCAGGGCTTGTGGGGCTGTGGAAGGGCTGCCTAGGGAAGGTGAGGGCCAGCAAGAGCTTTCAGGGCTAGCCCCTTTGGTGTGGGAGCAGTGGCTGGACGTTTCCGATTTGGGAGCTGGGCTCTGGTTGTGTTGAGAAGGAACGTCCGCAGAGTACTGCGGCTAGGAAGCTGAGAGGGCCAGGGCTTGTGGGGCTGTAGAAGGGCTGCCTAGGGAAGGTGAGGGCCAGCAAGAGCTTTCAGGGCTAGCCCCTTTGGTGTGGGAGCAGTGGCTGGACGTTTCCGATTTGGGAGCTGGGCTCTGGCTGTGCTGAGAAGGAACGTCCGCAGAGTACTGCGGCTAGGAAGCTGAGAGGGCCAGGGCTTGTGGGGCTGTGGAAGGGCTGCCTAGGGAAGGTGAGGGCCAGCAAGAGCTTTCAGGGCTAGCCCCTTTGGTGTGGGAGCAGTGGCTGGACGTTTCCGATTTGGGAGGTGGGCTCTGGCTGTGCTGAGAAGGAACGTCCGCAGAGTACTGCGGCTAGGAAGCTGAGAGGGCCAGTGCTTGTGGGGCTGTGGAAGGGCTGCCTAGGGAAGGTGAGGGCCAGCAAGAGCTTTCAGGGCTAGCCCCTTTGGTGTGGGAGCAGTGGCTGGACGTTTCCGATTTGGGAGCTGGGCTCTGGCTGTGCTGAGAAGGAACGTCCGCAGAGTACTGCGGCTAGGAAGCTGAGAGGGCCAGGGCTTGTGGGGCTGTGGAAGGGCTGCCTAGGGAAGGTGAGGGCCAGCAAGGGCTTTCAGGGCTAGCCCCTTTGGTGTGGGAGCAGTGGCTGGACGTTTCCGATTTGGGAGCTGGGCTCTGGCTGTGCTGAGAAGGAACGTCCGAAGAGTACTGCGGCTAGGAAGCTGAGAGGGCCAGGGCTTGTGGGGCTGTAGAAGGGCTGCCTAGGGAAGGTGAGGGCCAGCAAGAGCTTTCAGGGCTAGCCCCTTTGGTGTGGGAGCAGTGGCTGGACGTTTCCGATTTGGGAGCTGGGCTCTGGCTGTGCCGGGAAGGAACGTCCGCAGAGTACTGCGGCTAGGAAGCTGAGAGGGCCAGGGCTTGTGGGGCTGTGGAAGGGCTGCCTAGGGAAGGTGAGGGCCAGCAAGAGCTTTCAGGGCTAGCCCCTTTGGTGTGGGAGCAGTGGCTGGACGTTTCCGATTTGGGAGCTGGGCTCTGGTTGTGTTGAGAAGGAACGTCCGCAGAGTACTGCGGCTAGGAAGCTGAGAGGGCCAGGGCTTGTGGGGCTGTAGAAGGGCTGCCTAGGGAAGGTGAGGGCCAGCAAGAGCTTTCAGGGCTAGCCCCTTTGGTGTGGGAGCAGTGGCTGGACGTTTCCGATTTGGGAGCTGGGCTCTGGCTGTGCTGAGAAGGAACGTCCGCAGAGTACTGCGGCTAGGAAGCTGAGAGGGCCAGGGCTTGTGGGGCTGTGGAAGGGCTGCCTAGGGAAGGTGAGGGCCAGCAAGAGCTTTCAGGGCTAGCCCCTTTGGTGTGGGAGCAGTGGCTGGACGTTTCCGATTTGGGAGGTGGGCTCTGGCTGTGCCGGGAAGGAACGTCCCCACACTTCTGTCGCTAGGAAGCTGAGAGGGCCAGGGCTTGTGGGGCTGTGGAAGGGCTGCCTAGGGAAGGTGAGGGCCAGCAAGAGCTTTCAGGGCTAGCCCCTTTCGTGTGGGAGCAGTGGCTGGACGTTTCCGATTTGGGAGCTGGGCTGTGGCTGTGCTGAGAAGGAACGTCCGCAGAGTACTGCGGCTAGGAAGCTGAGAGGGCCAGGGCTTGTGGGGCTGTGGAAGGGCTGCCTAGGGAAGGTGAGGGCCAGCAAGAGCTTTCAGGGCTAGCCCCTTTGGTGTGGGAGCAGTGGCTGGACGTTTCCGATTTGGGAGCTGGGCTCTGGCTGTGCTGAGAAGGAACGTCCGCAGAGTACTGCGGCTAGGAAGCTGAGAGGGCCAGGGCTTGTGGGGCTGTGGAAGGGCTGCCTAGGGAAGGTGAGGGCCAGCAAGAGCTTTCAGGGCTAGCCCCTTTCGTGTGGGAGCAGTGGCTGGACGTTTCCGATTTGGGAGCTGGGCTCTGGCTGTGCCGGGAAGGAACGTCCGCAGAGTTTCGTGGCTAGGAAGCTGAGAAGGCCAGGGCTTGTGGGGCTGTGGAAGGGCTGCCTAGGGAAGGTGAGGGCCAGCAAGAGCTTTCAGGGCTAGCCCCTTTGGTGTGGGAGCAGTGGCTGGACGTTTCCGATTTGGGAGCTGGGCTCTGGCTGTGCCGGGAAGGAACGTCCCCACACTTCTGTCGCTAGGAAGCTGAGAGGGCCAGGGCTTGTGGGGCTGTGGAAGGGCTGCCTAGGGAAGGTGAGGGCCAGCAAGAGCTTTCAGGGCTAGCCCCTTTGGTGTGGGAGCAGTGGATGGATGTTTCCGATTTGGGAGCTGGGCTCTGGCTGTGCTGAGAAGGAACGTCCGCAGAGTACTGCGGCTAGGAAGCTGAGAGGGCCAGGGCTTGTGGGGCTGTGGAAGGGCTGCCTAGGGAAGGTGAGGGCCAGCAAGAGCTTTCAGGGCTAGCCCCTTTGGTGTGGGAGCAGTGGCTGGACGTTTCCGATTTGGGAGCTGGGCTCTGGTTGTGTTGAGAAGGAACGTCCGCAGAGTACTGCGGCTAGGAAGCTGAGAGGGCCAGTGCTTGTGGGGCTGTGGAAGGGCTGCCTAGGGAAGGTGAGGGCCAGCAAGAGCTTTCAGGGCTAGCCCCTTTGGTGTGGGAGCAGTGGCTGGACGTTTCCGATTTGGGAGGTGGGCTCTGGCTGTGCCGGGAAGGAACGTCCGCAGAGTACTGCGGCTAGGAAGCTGAGAGGGCCAGGGCTTGTGGGGCTGTGGAAGGGCTGCCTAGGGAAGGTGAGGGCCAGCAAGAGCTTTCAGGGCTAGCCCCTTTGGTGTGGGAGCAGTGGCTGGACGTTTCCGATTTGGGAGCTGGGCTCTGGCTGTGCCGGGAAGGAACGTCCGCAGAGTTTCGTGGCTAGAAAGCTGAGAGGGCCAGGGCTTGTGGGGCTGTGGAAGGGCTGCCTAGGGAAGGTGAGGGCCAGGAAGAGCTGTCAGGGCTAGCCCCTTTGGTGTGGGAGCAGTGGCTGGATGTTTCCGATTTGGGAGCTGGGCTCTGGCTGTGCCGGGAAGGAACGTCCCCACACTGCTGTTACTAGGAAGCTCAGAGGGCCAGTGCTTGTGGGGCTGTGGAAGGGCTGCCTAGGGAAGGTGAGGGCCAGCAAGAGCTTTCAGGGCTAGCCCCTTTGGTGTGGGAGCAGTGGCTGGACGTTTCCGATTTGGGAGCTGGGCTCTGGCTGTGCTGAGAAGGAACGTCCGCAGAGTACTGCGGCTAGGAAGCTGAGAGGGCCAGGGCTTGTGGGGCTGTGGAAGGGCTGCCTAGGGAAGGTGAGGGCCAGCAAGAGCTTTCAGGGCTAGCCCCTTTGGTGTGGGAGCAGTGGCTGGACGTTTCCGATTTGGGAGGTGGGCTCTGGCTGTGCTGAGAAGGAACGTCCGCAGAGTACTGCGGCTAGGAAGCTGAGAGGGCCAGGGCTTGTGGGGCTGTGGAAGGGCTGCCTAGGGAAGGTGAGGGCCAGCAAGGGCTTTCAGGGCTAGCCCCTTTCGTGTGGGAGCAGTGGCTGGACGTTTCCGATTTGGGAGCTGGGCTCTGGCTGTGCTGAGAAGGAACGTCCGCAGAGTACTGCGGCTAGGAAGCTGAGAGGGCCAGGGCTTGTGGGGCTGTGGAAGGGCTGCCTAGGGAAGGTGAGGGCCAGCAAGAGCTTTCAGGGCTAGCCCCTTTGGTGTGGGAGCAGTGGCTGGACGTTTCCGATTTGGGAGCTGGGCTCTGGTTGTGTTGAGAAGGAACGTCCGCAGAGTACTGCGGCTAGGAAGCTGAGAGGGCCAGGGCTTGTGGGGCTGTGGAAGGGCTGCCTAGGGAAGGGGATGGCCAGCAAGAGCTTTCAGGGCTAGCCCCTTTCGTGTGGGAGCAGTGGCTGGACGTTTCCGATTTGGGAGCTGGGCTCTGGTTGTGTTGAGAAGGAACGTCCGCAGAGTACTGCGGCTAGGAAGCTGAGAGGGCCAGGGCTTGTGGGGCTGTGGAAGGGCTGCCTAGGGAAGGTGAGGGCCAGCAAGAGCTTTCAGGGCTAGCCCCTTTCGTGTGGGAGCAGTGGCTGGACGTTTCCGATTTGGGAGCTGGGCTCTGGCTGTGCTGAGAAGGAACGTCCGCAGAGTACTGCGGCTAGGAAGCTGAGAGGGCCAGGGCTTGTGGGGCTGTGGAAGGGCTGCCTAGGGAAGGTGAGGGCCAGCAAGAGCTTTCAGGGCTAGCCCCTTTGGTGTGGGAGCAGTGGCTGGACGTTTCCGATTTGGGAGGTGGGCTCTGGCTGTGCCGGGAAGGAACGTCCGCAGAGTACTGCGGCTAGGAAGCTGAGAGGGCCAGGGCTTGTGGGGCTGTGGAAGGGCTGCCTAGGGAAGGTGAGGGCCAGCAAGAGCTTTCAGGGCTAGCCCCTTTGGTGTGGGAGCAGTGGCTGGACGTTTCCGATTTGGGAGCTGGGCTCTGGCTGTGCTGAGAAGGAACGTCCGCAGAGTACTGCGGCTAGGAAGCTGAGAGGGCCAGTGCTTGTGGGGCTGTGGAAGGGCTGCCTAGGGAAGGTGAGGGCCAGCAAGAGCTTTCAGGGCTAGCCCCTTTGGTGTGGGAGCAGTGGCTGGACGTTTCCGATTTGGGAGGTGGGCTCTGGCTGTGCTGGGAAGGAACGTCCGCAGAGTACTGCGGCTAGGAAGCTGAGAGGGCCAGGGCTTGTGGGGCTGTGGAAGGGCTGCCTAGGGAAGGTGAGGGCCAGCAAGAGCTTTCAGGGCTAGCCCCTTTCGTGTGGGAGCAGTGGCTGGACGTTTCCGATTTGGGAGCTGGGCTCTGGCTGTGCCGGGAAGGAACGTCCGCAGAGTTTCGTGGCTAGGAAGCTGAGAGGGCCAGGGCTTGTGGGGCTGTGGAAGGGCTGCCTAGGGAAGGTGAGGGCCAGCAAGAGCTTTCAGGGCTAGCCCCTTTCGTGTGGGAGCAGTGGCTGGATGTTTCCGATTTGGGAGCTGGGCTCTGGCTGTGCCGGGAAGGAACGTCCCCACTGTGCTGTGGCTAGGAAGCTCAGAGGGCCAGTGCTTGTGGGGCTGTGGAAGGGCTGCCTAGGGAAGGTGAGGGCCAGCAAGAGCTTTCAGGGCTAGCCCCTTTGGTGTGGGAGCAGTGGCTGGACGTTTCCGATTTGGGAGGTGGGCTCTGGCTGTGCTGAGAAGGAACGTCCGCAGAGTACTGCGGCTAGGAAGCTGAGAGGGCCAGGGCTTGTGGGGCTGTGGAAGGGCTGCCTAGGGAAGGTGAGGGCCAGCAAGAGCTTTCAGGGCTAGCCCCTTTGGTGTGGGAGCAGTGGCTGGACGTTTCCGATTTGGGAGCTGGGCTCTGGCTGTGCCGGGAAGGAAGGTCCGCAGAGTACTGCGGCTAGGAAGCTGAGAGGGCCAGGGCTTGTGGGGCTGTGGAAGGGCTGCCTAGGGAAGGTGAGGGCCAGCAAGAGCTTTCAGGGCTAGCCCCTTTGGTGTGGGAGCAGTGGCTGGACGTTTCCGATTTGGGAGCTGGGCTCTGGCTGTGCCGGGAAGGAACGTCCGCAGAGTACTGCGGCTAGGAAGCTGAGAGGGCCAGGGCTTGTGGGGCTGTGGAAGGGCTGCCTAGGGAAGGTGAGGGCCAGCAAGAGCTTTCAGGGCTAGCCCCTTTGGTGTGGGAGCAGTGGCTGGACGTTTCCGATTTGGGAGCTGGGCTCTGGTTGTGTTGAGAAGGAACGTCCGCAGAGTACTGCGGCTAGGAAGCTGAGAGGGCCAGGGCTTGTGGGGCTGTGGAAGGGCTGCCTAGGGAAGGGGATGGCCAGCAAGAGCTTTCAGGGCTAGCCCCTTTCGTGTGGGAGCAGTGGCTGGACGTTTCCGATTTGGGAGCTGGGCTCTGGTTGTGTTGAGAAGGAACGTCCGCAGAGTACTGCGGCTAGGAAGCTGAGAGGGCCAGGGCTTGTGGGGCTGTGGAAGGGCTGCCTAGGGAAGGTGAGGGCCAGCAAGAGCTTTCAGGGCTAGCCCCTTTCGTGTGGGAGCAGTGGCTGGACGTTTCCGATTTGGGAGCTGGGCTCTGGCTGTGCTGAGAAGGAACGTCCGCAGAGTACTGCGGCTAGGAAGCTGAGAGGGCCAGGGCTTGTGGGGCTGTGGAAGGGCTGCCTAGGGAAGGTGAGGGCCAGCAAGAGCTTTCAGGGCTAGCCCCTTTGGTGTGGGAGCAGTGGCTGGACGTTTCCGATTTGGGAGGTGGGCTCTGGCTGTGCCGGGAAGGAACGTCCGCAGAGTACTGCGGCTAGGAAGCTGAGAGGGCCAGGGCTTGTGGGGCTGTGGAAGGGCTGCCTAGGGAAGGTGAGGGCCAGCAAGAGCTTTCAGGGCTAGCCCCTTTGGTGTGGGAGCAGTGGCTGGACGTTTCCGATTTGGGAGCTGGGCTCTGGCTGTGCTGAGAAGGAACGTCCGCAGAGTACTGCGGCTAGGAAGCTGAGAGGGCCAGTGCTTGTGGGGCTGTGGAAGGGCTGCCTAGGGAAGGTGAGGGCCAGCAAGAGCTTTCAGGGCTAGCCCCTTTGGTGTGGGAGCAGTGGCTGGACGTTTCCGATTTGGGAGGTGGGCTCTGGCTGTGCTGGGAAGGAACGTCCGCAGAGTACTGCGGCTAGGAAGCTGAGAGGGCCAGGGCTTGTGGGGCTGTGGAAGGGCTGCCTAGGGAAGGTGAGGGCCAGCAAGAGCTTTCAGGGCTAGCCCCTTTCGTGTGGGAGCAGTGGCTGGACGTTTCCGATTTGGGAGCTGGGCTCTGGCTGTGCCGGGAAGGAACGTCCGCAGAGTTTCGTGGCTAGGAAGCTGAGAGGGCCAGGGCTTGTGGGGCTGTGGAAGGGCTGCCTAGGGAAGGTGAGGGCCAGCAAGAGCTTTCAGGGCTAGCCCCTTTCGTGTGGGAGCAGTGGCTGGATGTTTCCGATTTGGGAGCTGGGCTCTGGCTGTGCCGGGAAGGAACGTCCCCACTGTGCTGTGGCTAGGAAGCTCAGAGGGCCAGTGCTTGTGGGGCTGTGGAAGGGCTGCCTAGGGAAGGTGAGGGCCAGCAAGAGCTTTCAGGGCTAGCCCCTTTGGTGTGGGAGCAGTGGCTGGACGTTTCCGATTTGGGAGGTGGGCTCTGGCTGTGCTGAGAAGGAACGTCCGCAGAGTACTGCGGCTAGGAAGCTGAGAGGGCCAGGGCTTGTGGGGCTGTGGAAGGGCTGCCTAGGGAAGGTGAGGGCCAGCAAGAGCTTTCAGGGCTAGCCCCTTTGGTGTGGGAGCAGTGGCTGGACGTTTCCGATTTGGGAGCTGGGCTCTGGCTGTGCCGGGAAGGAAGGTCCGCAGAGTACTGCGGCTAGGAAGCTGAGAGGGCCAGGGCTTGTGGGGCTGTGGAAGGGCTGCCTAGGGAAGGTGAGGGCCAGCAAGAGCTTTCAGGGCTAGCCCCTTTGGTGTGGGAGCAGTGGCTGGACGTTTCCGATTTGGGAGCTGGGCTCTGGCTGTGCTGAGAAGGAACGTCCGCAGAGTACTGCGGCTAGGAAGCTGAGAGGGCCAGGGCTTGTGGGGCTGTGGAAGGGCTGCCTAGGGAAGGTGAGGGCCAGCAAGAGCTTTCAGGGCTAGCCCCTTTGGTGTGGGAGCAGTGGCTGGACGTTTCCGATTTGGGAGCTGGGCTCTGGTTGTGTTGAGAAGGAACGTCCGCAGAGTACTGCGGCTAGGAAGCTGAGAGGGCCAGGGCTTGTGGGGCTGTGGAAGGGCTGCCTAGGGAAGGTGAGGGCCAGCAAGAGCTTTCAGGGCTAGCCCCTTTGGTGTGGGAGCAGTGGCTGGACGTTTCCGATTTGGGAGCTGGGCTCTGGCTGTGCCGGGAAGGAAGGTCCGCAGAGTACTGCGGCTAGGAAGCTGAGAGGGCCAGGGCTTGTGGGGCTGTGGAAGGGCTGCCTAGGGAAGGTGAGGGCCAGCAAGAGCTTTCAGGGCTAGCCCCTTTGGTGTGGGAGCAGTGGCTGGATGTTTCCGATTTGGGAGCTGGGCTCTGGCTGTGCCGGGAAGGAACGTCCCCACTGTGCTGTGGCTAGGAAGCTCAGAGGGCCAGTGCTTGTGGGGCTGTGGAAGGGCTGCCTAGGGAAGGTGAGGGCCAGCAAGAGCTTTCAGGGCTAGCCCCTTTGGTGTGGGAGCAGTGGCTGGACGTTTCCGATTTGGGAGGTGGGCTCTGGCTGTGCTGAGAAGGAACGTCCGCAGAGTACTGCGGCTAGGAAGCTGAGAGGGCCAGGGCTTGTGGGGCTGTGGAAGGGCTGCCTAGGGAAGGTGAGGGCCAGCAAGAGCTTTCAGGGCTAGCCCCTTTGGTGTGGGAGCAGTGGCTGGACGTTTCCGATTTGGGAGCTGGGCTCTGGTTGTATTGAGAAGGAACGTCCGCAGAGTACTGCGGCTAGGAAGCTGAGAGGGCCAGGGCTTGTGGGGCTGTGGAAGGGCTGCCTAGGGAAGGGGATGGCCAGCAAGGGCTTTCAGGGCTAGCCCCTTTCGTGTGGGAGCAGTGGCTGGACGTTTCCGATTTGGGAGCTGGGCTCTGGTTGTGTTGAGAAGGAACGTCCGCAGAGTACTGCGGCTAGGAAGCTGAGAGGGCCAGGGCTTGTGGGGCTGTGGAAGGGCTGCCTAGGCAAGGTGAGGGCCAGCAAGAGCTTTCAGGGCTAGCCCCTTTGGTGTGGGAGCAGTGGCTGGACGTTTCCGATTTGGGAGCTGGGCTCTGGCTGTGCTGAGAAGGAACGTCCGCAGAGTACTGCGGCTAGGAAGCTGAGAGGGCCAGTGCTTGTGGGGCTGTGGAAGGGCTGCCTAGGGAAGGTGAGGGCCAGCAAGAGCTTTCAGGGCTAGCCCCTTTGGTGTGGGAGCAGTGGCTGGACGTTTCCGATTTGGGAGCTGGGCTCTGGCTGTGCCGGGAAGGAACGTCCGCAGAGTACTGCGGCTAGGAAGCTGAGAGGGCCAGGGCTTGTGGGGCTGTGGAAGGGCTGCCTAGGGAAGGTGAGGGCCAGCAAGAGCTTTCAGGGCTAGCCCCTTTGGTGTGGGAGCAGTGGCTGGACGTTTCCGATTTGGGAGCTGGGCTCTGGTTGTATTGAGAAGGAACGTCCGCAGAGTACTGCGGCTAGGAAGCTGAGAGGGCCAGTGCTTGTGGGGCTGTGGAAGGGCTGCCTAGGGAAGGTGAGGGCCAGCAAGAGCTTTCAGGGCTAGCCCCTTTCGTGTGGGAGCAGTGGCTGGACGTTTCCGATTTGGGAGCTGGGCTCTGGCTGTGCCGGGAAGGAACGTCCGCAGAGTACTGCGGCTAGGAAGCTGAGAGGGCCAGGGCTTGTGGGGCTGTGGAAGGGCTGCCTAGGGAAGGTGAGGGCCAGCAAGAGCTTTCAGGGCTAGCCCCTTTGGTGTGGGAGCAGTGGCTGGACGTTTCTGATTTGGGAGCTGGGCTCTGGCTGTGCTGGGAAGGAACGTCCGCAGAGTACTGCGGCTAGGAAGCTGAGAGGGCCAGGGCTTGTGGGGCTGTGGAAGGGCTGCCTAGGGAAGGTGAGGGCCAGCAAGAGCTTTCAGGGCTAGCCCCTTTGGTGTGGGAGCAGTGGCTGGACGTTTCCGATTTGGGAGCTGGGCTCTGGCTGTGCCGGGAAGGAACGTCCGCAGAGTTTCGTGGCTAGGAAGCTGAGAGGGCCAGTGCTTGTGGGGCTGTGGAAGGGCTGCCTAGGGAAGGTGAGGGCCAGCAAGAGCTTTCAGGGCTAGCCCCTTTGGTGTGGGAGCAGTGGCTGGATGTTTCCGATTTGGGAGCTGGGCTCTGGCTGTGCCGGGAAGGAACGTCCGCAGAGTTTCGTGGCTAGGAAGCTGAGAGGGCCAGTGCTTGTGGGGCTGTGGAAGGGCTGCCTAGGGAAGGTGAGGGCCAGCAAGAGCTTTCAGGGCTAGCCCCTTTGGTGTGGGAGCAGTGGCTGGACGTTTCCGATTTGGGAGGTGGGCTCTGGCTGTGCTGAGAAGGAACGTCCGCAGAGTACTGCGGCTAGGAAGCTGAGAGGGCCAGGGCTTGTGGGGCTGTGGAAGGGCTGCCTAGGGAAGGTGAGGGCCAGCAAGAGCTTTCAGGGCTAGCCCCTTTGGTGTGGGAGCAGTGGCTGGACGTTTCCGATTTGGGAGCTGGGCTCTGGCTGTGCCGGGAAGGAAGGTCCGCAGAGTACTGCGGCTAGGAAGCTGAGAGGGCCAGGGCTTGTGGGGCTGTGGAAGGGCTGCCTAGGGAAGGTGAGGGCCAGCAAGAGCTTTCAGGGCTAGCCCCTTTGGTGTGGGAGCAGTGGCTGGACGTTTCCGATTTGGGAGCTGGGCTCTGGTTGTATTGAGAAGGAACGTCCGCAGAGTACTGCGGCTAGGAAGCTGAGAGGGCCAGTGCTTGTGGGGCTGTGGAAGGGCTGCCTAGGGAAGGTGAGGGCCAGCAAGAGCTTTCAGGGCTAGCCCCTTTCGTGTGGGAGCAGTGGCTGGACGTTTCCGATTTGGGAGCTGGGCTCTGGCTGTGCCGGGAAGGAACGTCCGCAGAGTACTGCGGCTAGGAAGCTGAGAGGGCCAGGGCTTGTGGGGCTGTGGAAGGGCTGCCTAGGGAAGGTGAGGGCCAGCAAGAGCTTTCAGGGCTAGCCCCTTTGGTGTGGGAGCAGTGGCTGGACGTTTCTGATTTGGGAGCTGGGCTCTGGCTGTGCTGGGAAGGAACGTCCGCAGAGTACTGCGGCTAGGAAGCTGAGAGGGCCAGGGCTTGTGGGGCTGTGGAAGGGCTGCCTAGGGAAGGTGAGGGCCAGCAAGAGCTTTCAGGGCTAGCCCCTTTGGTGTGGGAGCAGTGGCTGGACGTTTCCGATTTGGGAGCTGGGCTCTGGCTGTGCCGGGAAGGAACGTCCGCAGAGTTTCGTGGCTAGGAAGCTGAGAGGGCCAGTGCTTGTGGGGCTGTGGAAGGGCTGCCTAGGGAAGGTGAGGGCCAGCAAGAGCTTTCAGGGCTAGCCCCTTTGGTGTGGGAGCAGTGGCTGGATGTTTCCGATTTGGGAGCTGGGCTCTGGCTGTGCCGGGAAGGAACGTCCGCAGAGTTTCGTGGCTAGGAAGCTGAGAGGGCCAGTGCTTGTGGGGCTGTGGAAGGGCTGCCTAGGGAAGGTGAGGGCCAGCAAGAGCTTTCAGGGCTAGCCCCTTTCGTGTGGGAGCAGTGGCTGGACGTTTCCGATTTGGGAGGTGGGCTCTGGCTGTGCTGAGAAGGAACGTCCGCAGAGTACTGCGGCTAGGAAGCTGAGAGGGCCAGGGCTTGTGGGGCTGTGGAAGGGCTGCCTAGGGAAGGTGAGGGCCAGCAAGAGCTTTCAGGGCTAGCCCCTTTGGTGTGGGAGCAGTGGCTGGACGTTTCCGATTTGGGAGCTGGGCTCTGGCTGTGCCGGGAAGGAAGGTCCGCAGAGTACTGCGGCTAGGAAGCTGAGAGGGCCAGGGCTTGTGGGGCTGTGGAAGGGCTGCCTAGGGAAGGTGAGGGCCAGCAAGAGCTTTCAGGGCTAGCCCCTTTGGTGTGGGAGCAGTGGCTGGACGTTTCCGATTTGGGAGCTGGGCTCTGGCTGTGCTGAGAAGGAACGTCCGCAGAGTACTGCGGCTAGGAAGCTGAGAGGGCCAGGGCTTGTGGGGCTGTGGAAGGGCTGCCTAGGGAAGGTGAGGGCCAGCAAGGGCTTTCAGGGCTAGCCCCTTTCGTGTGGGAGCAGTGGCTGGACGTTTCCGATTTGGGAGCTGGGCTCTGGCTGTGCTGAGAAGGAACGTCCGCAGAGTACTGCGGCTAGGAAGCTGAGAGGGCCAGGGCTTGTGGGGCTGTAGAAGGGCTGCCTAGGGAAGGTGAGGGCCAGCAAGAGCTTTCAGGGCTAGCCCCTTTGGTGTGGGAGCAGTGGCTGGACGTTTCCGATTTGGGAGCTGGGCTCTGGCTGTGCTGAGAAGGAACGTCCGAAGAGTACTGCGGCTAGGAAGCTGAGAGGGCCAGGGCTTGTGGGGCTGTGGAAGGGCTGCCTAGGGAAGGGGATGGCCAGCAAGAGCTTTCAGGGCTAGCCCCTTTCGTGTGGGAGCAGTGGCTGGACGTTTCCGATTTGGGAGCTGGGCTCTGGTTGTGTTGAGAAGGAACGTCCGCAGAGTACTGCGGCTAGGAAGCTGAGAGGGCCAGGGCTTGTGGGGCTGTGGAAGGGCTGCCTAGGGAAGGTGAGGGCCAGCAAGAGCTTTCAGGGCTAGCCCCTTTGGTGTGGGAGCAGTGGCTGGACGTTTCCGATTTGGGAGCTGGGCTCTGGCTGTGCCGGGAAGGAACGTCCCCACACTGCTGTGGCTAGGAAGCTGAGAGGGCCAGGGCTTGTGGGGCTGTGGAAGGGCTGCCTAGGGAAGGTGAGGGCCAGCAAGAGCTTTCAGGGCTAGCCCCTTTGGTGTGGGAGCAGTGGCTGGACGTTTCCGATTTGGGAGCTGGGCTCTGGCTGTGCTGAGAAGGAACGTCCGCAGAGTACTGCGGCTAGGAAGCTGAGAGGGCCAGTGCTTGTGGGGCTGTGGAAGGGCTGCCTAGGGAAGGTGAGGGCCAGCAAGAGCTTTCAGGGCTAGCCCCTTTGGTGTGGGAGCAGTGGCTGGACGTTTCCGATTTGGGAGGTGGGCTCTGGCTGTGCTGGGAAGGAACGTCCGCAGAGTACTGCGGCTAGGAAGCTGAGAGGGCCAGTGCTTGTGGGGCTGTGGAAGGGCTGCCTAGGGAAGGTGAGGGCCAGCAAGAGCTTTCAGGGCTAGCCCCTTTGGTGTGGGAGCAGTGGCTGGACGTTTCCGATTTGGGAGCTGGGCTCTGGCTGTGCCGGGAAGGAACGTCCGCAGAGTTTCGTGGCTAGGAAGCTGAGAGGGCCAGGGCTTGTGGGGCTGTGGAAGGGCTGCCTAGGGAAGGTGAGGGCCAGCAAGAGCTTTCAGGGCTAGCCCCTTTCGTGTGGGAGCAGTGGCTGGATGTTTCCGATTTGGGAGCTGGGCTCTGGCTGTGCCGGGAAGGAACGTCCCCACTGTGCTGTGGCTAGGAAGCTCAGAGGGCCAGTGCTTGTGGGGCTGTGGAAGGGCTGCCTAGGGAAGGTGAGGGCCAGCAAGAGCTTTCAGGGCTAGCCCCTTTGGTGTGGGAGCAGTGGCTGGACGTTTCCGATTTGGGAGGTGGGCTCTGGCTGTGCTGAGAAGGAACGTCCGCAGAGTACTGCGGCTAGGAAGCTGAGAGGGCCAGGGCTTGTGGGGCTGTGGAAGGGCTGCCTAGGGAAGGTGAGGGCCAGCAAGAGCTTTCAGGGCTAGCCCCTTTGGTGTGGGAGCAGTGGCTGGACGTTTCCGATTTGGGAGCTGGGCTCTGGCTGTGCCGGGAAGGAACGTCCGCAGAGTACTGCGGCTAGGAAGCTGAGAGGGCCAGGGCTTGTGGGGCTGTGGAAGGGCTGCCTAGGGAAGGTGAGGGCCAGCAAGAGCTTTCAGGGCTAGCCCCTTTCGTGTGGGAGCAGTGGCTGGACGTTTCCGATTTGGGAGCTGGGCTCTGGCTGTGCTGAGAAGGAACGTCCGCAGAGTACTGCGGCTAGGAAGCTGAGAGGGCCAGGGCTTGTGGGGCTGTGGAAGGGCTGCCTAGGGAAGGTGAGGGCCAGCAAGAGCTTTCAGGGCTAGCCCCTTTGGTGTGGGAGCAGTGGCTGGACGTTTCCGATTTGGGAGGTGGGCTCTGGCTGTGCCGGGAAGGAACGTCCGCAGAGTACTGCGGCTAGGAAGCTGAGAGGGCCAGGGCTTGTGGGGCTGTGGAAGGGCTGCCTAGGGAAGGTGAGGGCCAGCAAGAGCTTTCAGGGCTAGCCCCTTTGGTGTGGGAGCAGTGGCTGGACGTTTCCGATTTGGGAGCTGGGCTCTGGCTGTGCTGAGAAGGAACGTCCGCAGAGTACTGCGGCTAGGAAGCTGAGAGGGCCAGTGCTTGTGGGGCTGTGGAAGGGCTGCCTAGGGAAGGTGAGGGCCAGCAAGAGCTTTCAGGGCTAGCCCCTTTGGTGTGGGAGCAGTGGCTGGACGTTTCCGATTTGGGAGGTGGGCTCTGGCTGTGCTGGGAAGGAACGTCCGCAGAGTACTGCGGCTAGGAAGCTGAGAGGGCCAGGGCTTGTGGGGCTGTGGAAGGGCTGCCTAGGGAAGGTGAGGGCCAGCAAGAGCTTTCAGGGCTAGCCCCTTTCGTGTGGGAGCAGTGGCTGGACGTTTCCGATTTGGGAGCTGGGCTCTGGCTGTGCCGGGAAGGAACGTCCGCAGAGTTTCGTGGCTAGGAAGCTGAGAGGGCCAGGGCTTGTGGGGCTGTGGAAGGGCTGCCTAGGGAAGGTGAGGGCCAGCAAGAGCTTTCAGGGCTAGCCCCTTTCGTGTGGGAGCAGTGGCTGGATGTTTCCGATTTGGGAGCTGGGCTCTGGCTGTGCCGGGAAGGAACGTCCCCACTGTGCTGTGGCTAGGAAGCTCAGAGGGCCAGTGCTTGTGGGGCTGTGGAAGGGCTGCCTAGGGAAGGTGAGGGCCAGCAAGAGCTTTCAGGGCTAGCCCCTTTGGTGTGGGAGCAGTGGCTGGACGTTTCCGATTTGGGAGCTGGGCTCTGGTTGTATTGAGAAGGAACGTCCGCAGAGTACTGCGGCTAGGAAGCTGAGAGGGCCAGGGCTTGTGGGGCTGTGGAAGGGCTGCCTAGGGAAGGGGATGGCCAGCAAGGGCTTTCAGGGCTAGCCCCTTTCGTGTGGGAGCAGTGGCTGGACGTTTCCGATTTGGGAGCTGGGCTCTGGTTGTGTTGAGAAGGAACGTCCGCAGAGTACTGCGGCTAGGAAGCTGAGAGGGCCAGGGCTTGTGGGGCTGTGGAAGGGCTGCCTAGGCAAGGTGAGGGCCAGCAAGAGCTTTCAGGGCTAGCCCCTTTGGTGTGGGAGCAGTGGCTGGACGTTTCCGATTTGGGAGCTGGGCTCTGGCTGTGCTGAGAAGGAACGTCCGCAGAGTACTGCGGCTAGGAAGCTGAGAGGGCCAGGGCTTGTGGGGCTGTGGAAGGGCTGCCTAGGGAAGGTGAGGGCCAGCAAGAGCTTTCAGGGCTAGCCCCTTTGGTGTGGGAGCAGTGGCTGGACGTTTCCGATTTGGGAGCTGGGCTCTGGCTGTGCCGGGAAGGAACGTCCGCAGAGTACTGCGGCTAGGAAGCTGAGAGGGCCAGGGCTTGTGGGGCTGTGGAAGGGCTGCCTAGGGAAGGTGAGGGCCAGCAAGAGCTTTCAGGGCTAGCCCCTTTGGTGTGGGAGCAGTGGCTGGACGTTTCCGATTTGGGAGCTGGGCTCTGGCTGTGCCGGGAAGGAACGTCCGCAGAGTACTGCGGCTAGGAAGCTGAGAGGGCCAGGGCTTGTGGGGCTGTGGAAGGGCTGCCTAGGGAAGGTGAGGGCCAGCAAGAGCTTTCAGGGCTAGCCCCTTTGGTGTGGGAGCAGTGGCTGGACGTTTCCGATTTGGGAGCTGGGCTCTGGTTGTGTTGAGAAGGAACGTCCGCAGAGTACTGCGGCTAGGAAGCTGAGAGGGCCAGTGCTTGTGGGGCTGTGGAAGGGCTGCCTAGGGAAGGTGAGGGCCAGCAAGAGCTTTCAGGGCTAGCCCCTTTCGTGTGGGAGCAGTGGCTGGACGTTTCCGATTTGGGAGCTGGGCTCTGGCTGTGCCGGGAAGGAACGTCCGCAGAGTACTGCGGCTAGGAAGCTGAGAGGGCCAGGGCTTGTGGGGCTGTGGAAGGGCTGCCTAGGGAAGGTGAGGGCCAGCAAGAGCTTTCAGGGCTAGCCCCTTTGGTGTGGGAGCAGTGGCTGGACGTTTCTGATTTGGGAGCTGGGCTCTGGCTGTGCTGGGAAGGAACGTCCGCAGAGTACTGCGGCTAGGAAGCTGAGAGGGCCAGGGCTTGTGGGGCTGTGGAAGGGCTGCCTAGGGAAGGTGAGGGCCAGCAAGAGCTTTCAGGGCTAGCCCCTTTGGTGTGGGAGCAGTGGCTGGACGTTTCCGATTTGGGAGCTGGGCTCTGGCTGTGCCGGGAAGGAACGTCCGCAGAGTTTCGTGGCTAGGAAGCTGAGAGGGCCAGTGCTTGTGGGGCTGTGGAAGGGCTGCCTAGGGAAGGTGAGGGCCAGCAAGAGCTTTCAGGGCTAGCCCCTTTGGTGTGGGAGCAGTGGCTGGACGTTTCCGATTTGGGAGCTGGGCTCTGGCTGTGCCGGGAAGGAACGTCCCCACTGTGCTGTGGCTAGGAAGCTGAGAGGGCCAGTGCTTGTGGGGCTGTGGAAGGGCTGCCTAGGGAAGGTGAGGGCCAGCAAGAGCTTTCAGGGCTAGCCCCTTTGGTGTGGGAGCAGTGGCTGGACGTTTCCGATTTGGGAGGTGGGCTCTGGCTGTGCTGAGAAGGAACGTCCGCAGAGTACTGCGGCTAGGAAGCTGAGAGGGCCAGGGCTTGTGGGGCTGTGGAAGGGCTGCCTAGGGAAGGTGAGGGCCAGCAAGAGCTTTCAGGGCTAGCCCCTTTGGTGTGGGAGCAGTGGCTGGACGTTTCCGATTTGGGAGCTGGGCTCTGGCTGTGCCGGGAAGGAAGGTCCGCAGAGTACTGCGGCTAGGAAGCTGAGAGGGCCAGGGCTTGTGGGGCTGTGGAAGGGCTGCCTAGGGAAGGTGAGGGCCAGCAAGAGCTTTCAGGGCTAGCCCCTTTGGTGTGGGAGCAGTGGCTGGACGTTTCCGATTTGGGAGCTGGGCTCTGGCTGTGCTGAGAAGGAACGTCCGCAGAGTACTGCGGCTAGGAAGCTGAGAGGGCCAGGGCTTGTGGGGCTGTGGAAGGGCTGCCTAGGGAAGGTGAGGGCCAGCAAGGGCTTTCAGGGCTAGCCCCTTTCGTGTGGGAGCAGTGGCTGGACGTTTCCGATTTGGGAGCTGGGCTCTGGCTGTGCTGAGAAGGAACGTCCGCAGAGTACTGCGGCTAGGAAGCTGAGAGGGCCAGGGCTTGTGGGGCTGTGGAAGGGCTGCCTAGGGAAGGGGATGGCCAGCAAGAGCTTTCAGGGCTAGCCCCTTTCGTGTGGGAGCAGTGGCTGGACGTTTCCGATTTGGGAGCTGGGCTCTGGTTATGTTGAGAAGGAACGTCCGCAGAGTACTGCGGCTAGGAAGCTGAGAGGGCCAGGGCTTGTGGGGCTGTGGAAGGGCTGCCTAGGGAAGGTGAGGGCCAGCAAGAGCTTTCAGGGCTAGCCCCTTTGGTGTGGGAGCAGTGGCTGGACGTTTCCGATTTGGGAGCTGGGCTCTGGCTGTGCCGGGAAGGGACGTCCGCAGAGTTTCGTGGCTAGGAAGCTGAGAGGGCCAGGGCTTGTGGGGCTGTGGAAGGGCTGCCTAGGGAAGGTGAGGGCCAGCAAGAGCTTTCAGGGCTAGCCCCTTTGGTGTGGGAGCAGTGGCTGGATGTTTCCGATTTGGGAGCTGGGCTCTGGCTGTGCCGGGAAGGAACGTCCCCACACTGCTGTGGCTAGGAAGCTCAGAGGGCCAGTGCTTGTGGGGCTGTGGAAGGGCTGCCTAGGGAAGGTGAGGGCCAGCAAGAGCTTTCAGGGCTAGCCCCTTTGGTGTGGGAGCAGTGGCTGGACGTTTCCGATTTGGGAGCTGGGCTCTGGCTGTGCTGAGAAGGAACGTCTGCAGAGTACTGCGGCTAGGAAGCTGAGAGGGCCAGGGCTTGTGGGGCTGTGGAAGGGCTGCCTAGGGAAGGTGAGGGCCAGCAAGAGCTTTCAGGGCTAGCCCCTTTGGTGTGGGAGCAGTGGCTGGACGTTTCCGATTTGGGAGGTGGGCTCTGGCTGTGCCGGGAAGGAACGTCCGCAGAGTACTGCGGCTAGGAAGCTGAGAGGGCCAGGGCTTGTGGGGCTGTGGAAGGGCTGCCTAGGGAAGGTGAGGGCCAGCAAGAGCTTTCAGGGCTAGCCCCTTTGGTGTGGGAGCAGTGGCTGGACGTTTCCGATTTGGGAGCTGGGCTCTGGCTGTGCTGAGAAGGAACGTCCGCAGAGTACTGCGGCTAGGAAGCTGAGAGGGCCAGGGCTTGTGGGGCTGTGGAAGGGCTGCCTAGGGAAGGTGAGGGCCAGCAAGGGCTTTCAGGGCTAGCCCCTTTCGTGTGGGAGCAGTGGCTGGACGTTTCCGATTTGGGAGCTGGGCTCTGGCTGTGCTGAGAAGGAACGTCCGAAGAGTACTGCGGCTAGGAAGCTGAGAGGGCCAGGGCTTGTGGGGCTGTAGAAGGGCTGCCTAGGGAAGGTGAGGGCCAGCAAGAGCTTTCAGGGCTAGCCCCTTTGGTGTGGGAGCAGTGGCTGGACGTTTCCGATTTGGGAGCTGGGCTCTGGCTGTGCTGAGAAGGAACGTCCGCAGAGTACTGCGGCTAGGAAGCTGAGAGGGCCAGGGCTTGTGGGGCTGTGGAAGGGCTGCCTAGGGAAGGGGATGGCCAGCAAGAGCTTTCAGGGCTAGCCCCTTTCGTGTGGGAGCAGTGGCTGGACGTTTCCGATTTGGGAGCTGGGCTCTGGTTGTGTTGAGAAGGAACGTCCGCAGAGTACTGCGGCTAGGAAGCTGAGAGGGCCAGGGCTTGTGGGGCTGTGGAAGGGCTGCCTAGGGAAGGTGAGGGCCAGCAAGAGCTTTCAGGGCTAGCCCCTTTGGTGTGGGAGCAGTGGCTGGACGTTTCCGATTTGGGAGCTGGGCTCTGGCTGTGCCGGGAAGGAACGTCCCCACACTGCTGTGGCTAGGAAGCTGAGAGGGCCAGGGCTTGTGGGGCTGTGGAAGGGCTGCCTAGGGAAGGTGAGGGCCAGCAAGAGCTTTCAGGGCTAGCCCCTTTGGTGTGGGAGCAGTGGCTGGACGTTTCCGATTTGGGAGCTGGGCTCTGGCTGTGCCGGGAAGGAACGTCCGCAGAGTACTGCGGCTAGGAAGCTGAGAGGGCCAGGGCTTGTGGGGCTGTAGAAGGGCTGCCTAGGGAAGGTGAGGGCCAGCAAGAGCTTTCAGGGCTAGCCCCTTTGGTGTGGGAGCAGTGGCTGGACGTTTCCGATTTGGGAGCTGGGCTCTGGCTGTGCCGGGAAGGAACGTCCGCAGAGTACTGCGGCTAGGAAGCTGAGAGGGCCAGGGCTTGTGGGGCTGTGGAAGGGCTGCCTAGGGAAGGTGAGGGCCAGCAAGAGCTTTCAGGGCTAGCCCCTTTCGTGTGGAAGCAGTGGCTGGACGTTTCCGATTTGGGAGCTGGGCTCTGGCTGTGCCGGGAAGGAACGTCCGCAGAGTTTCGTGGCTAGGAAGCTGAGAGGGCCAGGGCTTGTGGGGCTGTAGAAGGGCTGCCTAGGGAAGGTGAGGGCCAGCAAGAGCTTTCAGGGCTAGCCCCTTTGGTGTGGGAGCAGTGGCTGGATGTTCCGATTTGGGAGGTGGGCTCTGGCTGTGCCGGGAAGGAACGTCCCCACACTGCTGTGGCTAGGAAGCTGAGAGGGCCAGGGCTTGTGGGGCTGTGGAAGGGCTGCCTAGGGAAGGTGAGGGCCAGCAAGAGCTTTCAGGGCTAGCCCCTTTGGTGTGGGAGCAGTGGCTGGACGTTTCCGATTTGGGAGCTGGGCTCTGGCTGTGCTGAGAAGGAAACGTCCGCAGAGTACTGCGGCTAGGAAGCTGAGAGGGCCAGTGCTTGTGGGGGCTGTGGAAGGGCTGCCTAGGGAAGGTGAGGCCAGCAAGAGCTTTCAGGGCTAGCCCCTTTGGTGTGGGAGCAGTGGCTGGACGTTTCCGATTGGGAGGTGGGCTCTGGCTGTGCTGGGAAGGAACGTCCGCAGAGTACTGCGGCTAGGAAGCTGAGTGGGCCAGGCTTGTGGGGCTGTGGAAGGGCTGCCTAGGGAAGGTGAGGGCCAGCAAAGCTTTCAGGGCTAGCCCCTTTCGTGTGGGAGCAGTGGCTGGACGTTTCCGATTTGGGAGCTGGGCTCTGGCTGTGCCGGGAAGGAACGTCCCGCAGAGTTTCGTGGCTAGGAAGCTGAGAGGGCAGGGCTTGTGGGGCTGTGGAAGGGCTGCCTAGGAAGGTGAGGGCCAGCAAGAGCTTTCAGGGCTAGCCCCTTTCGTGTGGGAGCAGTGGCTGGATGTTTCCGATTTGGGAGCTGGCTCTGGCTGTGCCGGGAAGGAACGTCCACCACAGTGCTGTGGCTAGGAAGCTCAGAGGGCCAGTGCTTGTGGGGCTGTGGAAGGGCTGCCTAGGGAAGGTGAGGGCCAGCAAGAGCTTTCAGGGCTAGCCCCTTTGGTGTGGGAGCAGTGGCTGGACGTTTCCGATTTGGGAGCTGGGCTCTGGTTGTATTGAGAAGGAACGTCCGCAGAGTACTGCGGCTAGGAAGCTGAGAGGGCCAGGGCTTGTGGGCTGTGGAAGGGCTGCCTAGGGAAGGGGATGGCCAGCAAGGGCTTTCAGGGCTAGCCCCTTTCGTGTGGGAGCAGTGGCTGGACGTTTCCGATTTGGGAGCTGGGCTCTGGTTGTGTTGAGAAGGAACGTCCGCAGAGTACTGCGGCTAGGAGCTGAGAGGGCCAGGGCTTGTGGGGCTGTGGAAGGGCTGCCTAGGCAAGGTGAGGGCCAGCAAGAGCTTTCCAGGGCTAGCCCCTTTGGTGTGGGGAGCAGTGGCTGGACGTTTCCGATTTGGGAGCTGGGCTCTGGCTGTGCTGAGAAGGAACGTCCGCAGAGTACTGCGGCTAGGAAGCTGAGAGGGCCAGGGCTTGTGGGGCTGTGGAAGGGCTGCCTAGGGAAGGTGAGGGCCAGCAAAGAGCTTTCAGGGCTAGCCCCTTTGGTGTGGGAGCAGTGGCTGGACGTTTCCGATTTGGGAGCTGGGCTCTGGCTGTGCCGGGAAGGAACGTCCGCAGAGTACTGCGGCTAGGAAGCTGAGAGGGCCAGGGCTTGTGGGGCTGTGGAAGGGCTGCCTAGGGAAGGTGAGGGCCAGCAAGAGCTTTCAGGGCTAGCCCCTTTGGTGTGGGAGCAGTGGCTGGACGTTTCCGATTTGGGAGCTGGGCTCTGGTTGTGTTGAGAAGGAACGTCCGCAGAGTACTGCGGCTAGGAAGCTGAGAGGGCCAGTGCTTGTGGGGCTGTGGAAGGGCTGCCTAGGAAGGTGAGGGCCAGCAAGAGCTTTCAGGGCCTAGCCCCTTTCGTGTGGGAGCAGTGGCTGGACGTTTCCGATTTGGGAGCTGGGCTCTGGCTGTGCCGGGAAGGAACGTCCGCAGAGTACTGCGGCTAGGAAGCTGAGAGGGCCAGGGCTTGTGGGGCTGTGGAAGGGCTGCCTAGGGAAGGTGAGGGCCAGCAAGAGCTTTCAGGGCTAGCCCCTTTGGTGTGGGAGCAGTGGCTGGACGTTTCTGATTTGGGAGCTGGGCTCTGGCTGTGCTGGGAAGGAACGTCCGCAGAGTACTGCGGCTAGGAAGCTGAGAGGGCCAGGGCTTGTGGGGCTGTGGAAGGGCTGCCTAGGGAAGGTGAGGGCCAGCAAGAGCTTTCCAGGGCTAGCCCCTTTGGTGTGGGAGCAGTGGCTGGACGTTTCCGATTTGGGAGCTGGCTCTGGCTGTGCCGGGAAGGAACGTCCGCAGAGTTTCGTGGCTAGGAAGCTGAGAGGGCCCAGTGCTTGTGGGGCTGTGGAAGGGCTGCCTTAGGGGAAGGTGAGGGCCAGCAAGAGCTTTCAGGGCTAGCCCCTTTGGTGTGGGAGCAGTGGCTGGACGTTTCCGATTTGGGAGCTGGGCTCTGGCTGTGCCGGGAAGGAACGTCCCCACTGTGCTGTGGCTAGGAAGCTGAGAGGGCCAGTGCTTGTGGGGCTGTGGAAGGGCTGCCTAGGGAAGGTGAGGGCCAGCAAGAGCTTCAGGGCTAGCCCCTTTGGTGTGGGAGCAGTGGCTGGACGTTTCCGATTTGGGAGGTGGGCTCTGGCTGTGCTGAGAAGGAACGTCCGCAGAGTACTGCGGCTAGGAAGCTGAGAGGGCCAAGGCTTGTGGGGCTGTGGAAGGGCTGCCTAGGAAGGTGAGGGCCAGCAAGAGCTTTCAGGGCTAGCCCCTTTGGTGTGGGAGCAGTGGCTGGACGTTTCCGATTTGGGAGCTGGGCTCTGGCTGTGCCGGGAAGGAAGGTCCGCAGAGTACTGCGGCTAGGAAGCTGAGAGGGCCCAGGGCTTGTGGGGCTGTGGAAGGGCTGCCTAGGGAAGGTGAGGGCCAGCAAGAGCTTTCAGGGCTAGCCCCTTTGGTGTGGGAGCAGTGGCTGGACGTTTCCGATTTGGGAGCTGGGCTCTGGCTGTGCTGAGAAGGAACGTCCGCAGAGTACTGCGGCTAGGAAGCTGAGAGGGCCAGGGCTTGTGGGGCTGTGGAAGGGCTGCCTAGGGAAGGTGAGGGCCAGCAAGGGCTTTCAGGGCTAGCCCCTTTCGTGTGGGAGCAGTGGCTGGACGTTTCCGATTTGGGAGCTGGGCTCTGGCCTGTGCTGAGAAGGAACGTCCGCAGAGTACTGCGGCTAGGAAGCTGAGAGGGCCAGGGCTTGTGGGGCTGTGGAAGGGCTGCCTAGGGAAGGGGATGGCCAGCAAGAGCTTTCAGGGCTAGCCCCTTTCGTGTGGGAGCAGTGGCTGGACGTTTCCGATTTGGGAGCTGGGCTCTGGTTATGTTGAGAAGGAACGTCCGCAGAGTACTGCGGCTAGGAAGCTGAGAGGGCCAGGGCTTGTGGGGCTGTGGAAGGGCTGCCTAGGGAAGGTGAGGGCCAGCAAGAGCTTTCAGGGCTAGCCCCTTTGGTGTGGGAGCAGTGGCTGGACGTTTCCGATTTGGGAGCTGGGCTCTGGCTGTGCCGGGAAGGGACGTCCGCAGAGTTTCGTGGCTAGGAAGCTGAGAGGGCCAGGGCTTGTGGGGCTGTGGAAGGGCTGCCTAGGGAAGGTGAGGGCCAGCAAGAGCTTTCAGGTCTAGCCCCTTTGGTGTGGGAGCAGTGGCTGGATGTTTCCGATTTGGGAGCTGGGCTCTGGCTGTGCCGGGAAGGAACGTCCCCACACTGCTGTGGCTAGGAAGCTCAGAGGGCCAGTGCTTGTGGGGCTGTGGAAGGGCTGCCTAGGGAAGGTGAGGGCCAGCAAGAGCTTTCAGGCTAGCCCCTTTGGTGTGGGAGCAGTGGCTGGACGTTTCCGATTTGGGAGCTGGGCTCTGGCTGTGCTGAGAAGGAACGTCTGCAGAGTACTGCGGCTAGGAAGCTGAGAGGGCCAGGGCTTGTGGGGCTGTGGAAGGGCTGCCTAGGGAAGGTGAGGGCCAGCAAGAGCTTTCAGGGCTTGCCCTTTGGTGTGGGAGCAGTGGCTGGACGTTTCCGATTTGGGAGGTGGGCTCTGGCTGTGCCGGAAGGAACGTCGCAGAGTACTGCGGCTAGGAAGCTGAGAGGGCAGGGCTTGTGGGGCTGTGAAGGGCTGCCTAGGGAAGGTGAGGGCCAGCAAGAGCTTTCAGGGCTAGCCCCTTTGGTGTGGGAGCAGTGGCTGGACGTTTCCGATTTGGGAGCTGGGCTCTGGCTGTGCTGAGAAGGAACGTCCGCAGAGTACTGCGGCTAGGAAGCTGAGAGGGCCAGTGCTTGTGGGGCTGTGGAAGGGCTGCCTAGGGAAGGTGAGGGCCAGCAAGGGCTTTCAGGGCTAGCCCCTTTCGTGTGGGAGCAGTGGCTGGACGTTTCCGATTTGGGAGCTGGGCTCTGGCTGTGCTGAGAAGGAACGTCCGAAGAGTACTGCGCTAGGAAGCTGAGTAGGGCCAGGGCTTGTGGGGCTGTAGAAGGGCTGCCTAGGGAAGGTGAGGGCCAG